>NW_024882497.1:0-271486 GCF_019059575.1 Amphibalanus amphitrite | reverse complement strand
CACGTGACTACTACAGGTTTGCGCTCAGTACTAACACACCTAGCCCGAGGGCCGGTCCGTAGCGGGGAGGGTTAGAAACGCCTGAGCTCCAGCGCAGTGGAGGTGGTGGTGGCCCGTATCATAAAGAGGCAACCGTAAGCAGAACTACAATTGCCGCAGTATAAGATTATGATCAAGTTTTCTTTAAATGTATTGATTGACAAGAAAGTGCAATGCTTATCCGATATAATAAAACGGTGTCCAAGGCCTTGGAAGAACTATAAAACATATTCAGCAACGTATAAATTTCTGATACAGGCCATGACCTTTCACCTTGCCTCCGGGGAGGACCGCTCAGGAATCCACATACCGAACGAATCGAGGCCTCGCAGCGCGGCGGCAGAGGAGGTGGATAAGCCATCGCCAGATCTCTTGGTTACTTATGTTTCCAGAAGAAGGAGAGGGGGGGGGTGGAGGGTGAGGGCTGTTTTCAACCCACTCACCAATCCTTTCCTTATTAACTTATAGCTTACCGAAAAAATGCAACACAATGGTGGCCGTCACGAGATGTAGCGAAGAGTGCCTCAGCCACACCGGTTTTGAGTAAACTTTAAGCATTGGAATTCAGGCCAGTGATCCTGAAGCATTATTTTATTTTTGTCGTGCATAAGCTGGGATGACGTCCAAGTTAATTGCGAAGAAACGGTTTTAGTTTCCAGAACATTTATGAGGCTAGTCGCGCCAAATAGTATACCTTTGTTGCAAAATGTCAAATAGAATGTTGACGTGCTATCCAGACGATAGAATTTATTTGACATAAGAAGTCAAAAAGTGGCATCGTTAGTCATCCTGTATACCTATAAATCAATTCGTCACCTTGGTTCGAGCTCAATAGTTCTTTTCGCGGATGATCGGTTTCGTTTTCTTTTCTTTTTTTTTTGGGGGGGGGGACAGTTTATGAGCCAGCAACCACCCTCCCCAGTCCCCCAAACAACAATTGTTGACAAATACTGTGATGGCCTAAAAAATGCCCTCAATTGTGTTACGTAGGGGAGAATGATGTAAGTTGAGCCGCTTTTTGTTTTTTCGTAAGCTACAGGCTAACTTACTGATCATTTTTCTGCGTTTACGGGTTGGACGGACAGAGTGGTCATTTACGCATGTAATGGTGGCCAGAAATGTTCATTACAGTTTATTTTTGTACTGAAAGGCTACGTCAAAAATCATCTTGCACGCTGCTCATCTTACCCCATGGGCGGGGTAAGTTGAGACACGTCGTGGGGAAAGTTGAGCATGGATAGAAAAAGCCAACCTCTTCTTTTCCCGGGCGCGGCGAAGATTGGGCTCTTTTATTTACTCCATGGCATACATACTAATGGCAAAGTTGTTTTCCTCCATCAAAAAGTGACTGTTTTAAGCCTTCCAATAACTCGTCAAGTTTTCTATCACGGAAGAAATCGTTTTATCCTTCAGATAATCTGCAAATCACTTACAACTTGTGTAATCAACAAAGAAAAACAATTTCCTACCATTTTTATTCAGCAGAAACAAGCGCAGCTCAGTTTGGTTTTCGACAGCGGAGACAACAATGGCTTATCCGGCTCATCTTCCCCCAGGTGAAAATGGCTCATCTTGCCCCACCCGTGGCCATTTTCGATTAATGACACCCGCTAAGGAAAATAACCATGCACCGCTGACCGCAGATAACAACCATCTCATTTTAAAGGCAAAACATATCTTAGTTATCAGGGGCGATACCACATGTTACCGGGTGCTGAGCGAGAGAACGTTGCCGTCTCACGTGAAAGACTGCAGCATCGTAAGCTAACGGCACATGGAAGCTCAAGTCAATTAGCGCCATAGGAGCTGAGAAACATGGGGTGGCTAAACTTGCCCCTTGGGTCATCTTACCCTATTTGGGGAAGATAATAAAAGATAGATAAAAACCAGTGCAAGTTAGGTGCAGTTTCTAATCTATGCCGTTTTTTATTAAGTGTCTCATAGCTCTTAAATCTTGAGCCGCTTCTCTCACGATTCATTTTATGTGGTGCTTACATTGTTCAAGAAGTTATAGTATTCGAGCTCGTTGGTCTTAAAAACTGCTGTCGAAGTAAATTAAAGTGCTTCGGGCTTCGGCACTTAAAAACCAATCGATATTTAACCCTCTCCCATTTAGGCATTTCTTTTCGGCGTCTTACATGTATCGGAGGGGCGTAGAAACCCTCAGCCATTCGGCCCTTGATAAAAAGAGCCAGAGCTTCGCTGAAAAATTATTAAAGAGCGAGCTGCTCGTGACGAGAGAAAGCCGATGATTTGAGGGTCCTGGTCATCGCTGACGAGAGAAAGCCAATTATCTTTATGTCCTGGTCAATGCTGAGATCCTAGGTCACTGGTTGACCTCCCAGATCAGGTTAATAACCCAAAAGCACGGAAAATTGGGTCCTGCTAGAATTTCTACAAGTGAAGTTTGCTGGGACTTGGCTTGCTTCTAACTCCGAATTTGCACTTGCTTTGATCAAAGATGATGTATCAGGGCATTTGGGGTAGGACGGGTCACGCCAGATCACCCATTAGGCGTTCTGCCGGCTATCCATAGAATGTTAACCAGCACTTACAGCCTTGCAACATATTGCATAGGCACTATAACTGATACCTAAGTATGCCTAGTTTTCAAATGCTAAAATGGGTGCTAAATTGCAAACCAACACTTCTTAAAACCACAGTAAAAAGGTGTAAATTTAAGGAAGTTAACCGAGATCATTTCAAGTAAATGACCTTAACCTGAGTTTCACGTGACCTTGGCACCCACAACAATCAATGAGACAAACATTAGATAGTATACTTCACATGTTGTCACGTTGCTTATCACGAAACGACTATGGAAACACACAGAAGATGTGCGCTGACTTTCAATTGCTATTCTGGCCTGACATGATCTTGAGAAAAATAATAACAGGTTAAAGGTAATTTGGTTCAGGGATTTAAGATTCTCAGACAAGATGCAAAAATGATAAGGGCTATTAAATTTTCCGCGGGAAGTTGTAAAATTGATTAACTCCAGGGCACCAAAGAATCGTCGCAATTCTTCGCTTTGCCGCGATTTATTGGCGAAAAACAGGGGGCGCGGTCTACTTACCTCTACTTATATGTGTGGAGAGGGCTAATATTCATTTTATCTGTGTTGATGAATGTGCAACAATTTCTACATGAACTGAGATCAGTCCATATGAGTATGTTTTTCTCACGGACAATGACAATGTAAAAACAATGCGAATAAAACCAAATGTTTCGGACAACAACGTGCTTCGTCAGTGGAGAAAAATAAGTGTATAGGTTTAACATAGATGAGAACTAAATGCGGCACCGCCTCGGTCTGGCCAGCCGGGTTGCCGATAAAATACACAAATGTCACCCCCCCCCCTGCGGTTTTTCGCAGATATCTCCAAAACAAAATAACAAAAAACCTGCGTTTTTGGCACACCTGTTCGTGCATCTTTTCCGCACATGTTGTGAAAATTTCAGACCCAGGTGGCCTTAGGTCAGGTCACCAGGTCACGCCGAGTGACCTCACCTCAGAAAAAATACGAATGCTCACCATAGCTACACCGATTGATCGATTGCCTTGAAACTATCAGTGGTTGGTTAGAGCATCATTATCTATAAAATGTATATCTCGGAATTTTGATATCGGTGACCTAAGGTCAGGTCAATTTTGCGGTATCTCCATTATAAGTCAATGGGAGAAAATTGAAAAGCGTCTGTTTTGCACGAACGCTATTCTAGACACTCTCAAACATCGAGATGTAGGTAGAATTGACACACTGAACCGGATAATGGCAACTGTAACCCCTCGTTATGTCCCCGAGGTCATCTCAGGTCACGAACAGAATCTAGCAGTTTTCGCTAATAACTTCTGATAGAGACGTGCTAGAGCGCTGAAAACGCCTTGGATGTGTTCGGCTCGACGTTGCGGATCGACTGATATGCAACATGACCTTTTCCGGTCAGGTCATGACCTTGACTTGAGGTTAAATTTTCCAGTTGACCTTTCAAGGTCAAATTATAGTTCATTCGACGCGTCTCGACGAGAGGAACACGATGCTGGCAAAAGTAATGTCATGGCTCTTTTGAGTCAAAAGTTATTGCCGAAAAAAAACGCTTTTCGTAAAAACGGCTATTTTTGGAGTTTTTGCCCTCTGGAGGCTAAACCGTTGACTTGAGGTCAAATCTGAGAACATTACTCAGAAAGGTCTGTAAAAGGGCTATCGAATGCGTTTTCCGCGGCGCTGTAGCTCTATCGGTTCCCGAGATAGCCGTGGGCAGTTTCCAAAATGTTGAAATAGTCAACATTTTACCTTTGGTGACCTCTGGTGACCTGACCTTTGACCTGACCCAAAAAATGACGGAAGTGTTTTCGTCCTTATTTTGGACGTTCTTTCGATTGTTGCTTACCGCGTGTCGCTACGTGGCCCAGGAGCCGAGTTAGAAGGGGGGGGGGTGTTCAGACCCTCCCCCGGCCCGGCGCGTGCTCTGCCCGGCATTTATCGTGGGCCCGGCATTTATTTCCACAGAATATGGTAAATTAGTGCTGCTGAAGTTCGCTTTCGAAGCGTCTCCTCCAGGCATTCTACAGCTCTCGTGCCATTTTGGATCACGGAACATGGCTGGGCGCAGGACAGGTCGTCTGCGAGCTTGGACGGACCACGTGACCACCTCCTCCCCTCCCCCTCACTCCCGTCCCCTTCCCCAGCAGGGCGTCCGATCTAACCGCGCCCCAGGCAGTCGGCTCGGTCCGACCCTCCGTGGTCGAGCCACGGCCCGGTGCCGCCTGAGTTTGTGCCGGGTGCAAAACTGGAGCAGTAACTAGCGCCGGAACTAGTAGTCAGCACGACCATCGTCAGATGGCAGGAGTAAATGGAATAAGCGGTTCCAGGTTTCAGAAGGAATGGGGCAGGAAAAAGCCCTGAAAACAATGTTTTGCTGATATAGCCATAAAAAGTTCACTGAATTAGGAGAGCAGCACATCAGTTTAAAGCCCTTCAGATGGTGGTTTTGATAAGCACACAATCATTTCCCAATTCGCCTCCAACGGTGTCACAGGCAAAGAATACGCTGAAATACTAGTGTGTACAGAAGCAACTGCGGGTCCCTGTACCATGGTCGTGAAATAGTCACGAAAAATTGCCAAGATTCAGTTCAAGATTTTGGAAAATGCGGAACGATAATCAATAATCGAAGATAGCCATTTGATTGATCATGGTATTGGCAGTCTAATGGCGTTTACGGCATGTCTGTATGTCCATTTTGTGATTTTATATGATTTTTTGAACATATGCCGTTTTTGGTCGAAAACTCAGAAATCATGACGTCACTAAAACCTCGATATCTCAAAAATTTTCCGACCGATTTTTTTGAAACTTTGTCACAATAAACTTCAATCAATTCCCTACAGGTACCCAAAATTTGGCGCGCCTGCGGCGCGCCGTTTTTATGTTGTGGCCCGGCGAAAAAAGTGGGGGCGTTTAACGCCCCCCCCAGCAACTCGCGGGTTAACCCGCGCGGGGCTGGGGTCTCCAGCCGAACGCGCGGGGCTGGGGGGGGGTAAATTTTACCCCCCCTGTTATCTCCCGAACTAATGGTCCGATTTGGAAAATTCAAACGCCAATCGAAAGCTCTCATCACGAACTACTAGAAACATGTACTTAATTTAAAGTTTGAGGTCAAGGTCAAGGTCAGGTCAAGGGTACAAAATGCAAGTTTCTACAGTATATCGGCCTTGCACCGCGTAGTTGCCGAAGAATGGACTGAGACTGATTGCCCAAAACGTGTTCTAAGACTACCAAGACAATATTCGTTGCATACAATGTCATTCAAAGGTCAAGTTCAAGGTCAGGTCAGGTCAGGTCAGGTCACCAAAAACAAAATATAGAAAAGGGCATGTGCGACACATGTTTTATGGGTCATTTTACTCATAGAATTCAATAGGCACACTCAATAAGTGATATGGACCACCTCTGGATGAATTTCAGGTCGAGGTCAGGTCAAGGTCAGGTCAAATGAGGTCAAATTTTGAAGTTGGTTGTTAAGGCCTAAAAAGGTGTCGATCTGATGCAGTTTTTCACGGCGAATCGAATGGTGCTATTTTTGTTTCCGTACGAGGTCTAGAACTTCCAAAAAAGTCATTTTTCAAAAATTTTGTGTGTCGTGACGTCATAAAATTTTGAATAACTCCCACATTTTTGAACCGATTCTTCTAAAATTTGGTATGTAGGTGCACATAGACCACTTCTCTGACATATATTCCGGTTTTTTTGATAGACTCAAAATTTTGGATTTTACAATGATTTTCCCAAAAAAATCAGTTTTTTGAAAAAAAATTAGGCCAAAATCCAAAATTTTCAAAAAACCGAGATAGCCATTTGATAGACAAAGTAAAATTACGTATAACCTTTTTGTTACGTCTTGATTCCTTTAAAAATGAAGATGTTAGCGGCGTTTGAACTTTTGCCGTTTTTGAGGCGAAAATGGCGAACATGACGTCACTAAAACGTCAATTTCTCAAAAATTTTCCGACGGATTTCGCTCAAATTTTCAGGGAAGGTGTCAAATTGATGTAAGAAAAGGTACTGAAAGTTTGGCGGCGCTGCGCGCCGCCGTTTTTGAGATATCGCAAAAATTCGCAAGGGGGGGTAAAATTTACCCCCCCAGCCCCGCGCGGGTTAAGATCCGCCTTGTTGAGAGCTTTCGATTGCCGTTTTCCCCGTCTGTCTACGACCATCGGTTCGGAAGTTAGACAGGGGGGCAGAATCTGCCCCCCGGCCCCCCCCCCCCCCCCCAGCAGGGCGCGTATGGCTGAATACTGAATAGCCCAGCGGGGCGCGGGATAAGCTTGCAACAATCCCTATGTAAACGCAGCTATTATATCCAAGATTACTTTGTATTTACTATCTACCTACTCATTATCCCCGGCCCCCGCTTTCGATGTCTCTCGGACGACGAAGATTCTACGTCGTCCGGCCAATCACGTTCCAATGTTCCATAACCGCAGCCGAGCCCCCGCTGACCTTGTGCAGGATTGGCCGGACCCGGACGACGTAGAATTTTCGTCGTCCGAGAGACATCGAACGCGGGGTAGGTATATCTTGGCCGTGAATTTTTCTGCCTAAAACGAAGGAGACGACCTACCACAGCAAAGGGAAAAGTGTGCAGTAAATATGGCAGCGTGCTGAATGTGACGCAACTCAGTCAAAACATGCCTAACGCCTTGGCATGAGGGCTCTCTCTATCGTCTGGATAAAAATAGGCCCCGCCCATCCCAATCAGCTGCTGCATGACGAGTTGATGACGACAACCACTACTTACCAGCAACCAATCTAGGGATAGCGTACGTGACAGTAATGGTGCAGCGGTTGCAAAATATTACATTGTTATTCAAACGGTTTTTGCTTTTAGGGCCTTGTAAGATGAGGATGAGGTTAGATTAGATGAGGTGTTGATGAAGGCAGGTATTTTTTTAAAATATTTTTTCTTGACAATTTTTTGCCCTTGTTTTACTTAATAGCTGAACCCGGGACCACCTGAAGTCTAAACCTTATTTTATATAACATGTCAATGCTGATGCTGTCTTGAAATGTGAAATTTAGACAATGGTAATAGGAATAATGAATAGCAATTTCACCAACAACATTTTAATCTCTAGGAAGTGCAATTAAAATTAAAATCACTGTCTGCCACACTGCTCCGATCCTGGTCATGCAACCAACGTTCATGGGTGGTGTTTCACGGCAGAGCACTGCAGTGCGCTGCGTCATGCGTGTGTCAGAGCATTGGGTTTCCATGGCAGTGTCAACAAACTTCACTGTGACGCTAAGCTATGACAGCATCCCAGAACGCTAGCACGCTGCGGTACCAGCACCAGCAGCATGCTAGCAGTATTTGAACTCAAACCTCTGTTCTTGGTACGGTTTTTCAGAACCTCTCACTCTGTTCCAAACGCGATTCATCATAAACTAAGAGATCACATGCAACGTCATTTGAGTGATGCTATGGTATGCCGTAGCTACCAGTGCACACAGTGTCTAGATTGTGAAACAGGGCCATTATTAATCACATTTGCTTTGCTTTGTTTCAGCAGAAACCTGTCTGCACATGGGAGGAGCGCAACAAAAGCCCATCAAGTTCATGCATGGCAGTGGATCTCAACAGGAGAAAACCAGAAAGAACATGGATGCTTGTAGATTGCAGTTGTACACTGCTGTTATCACCTGGGCCCAGTTTCACCAAGTGGGGTAATTTCGGCATGGGGTAGATTTCCATTCTACCCCATGGGATAGAATCCAGTTTCACCAGCTCAAACTACCCCAATGGGGTAGTTTCGGCGTCTCTTGTGAATGTTTGCTAAGCAAGCAGCATCAGCGAAACAGCGGAACGTTTTGATTGGTCGAGATTCCGCTGTTGCATTGGGTATGCTTCGTAGAATACAATGTTTATTTTCTTCTTTTGTTTGTGGGCCTAGACAATACAGTGCACAGGTTTCTCATCAAAGGTGAGGCGTTATTCGTGTAATATGTAAATATTTGGATTGTTCTTGTTAATTATAACCTTAAGTTTTATCTTAGTAGTGGTTATTTTGAAGCTTTTTTATACGGTCTTTCTTGATTTTAATTGATTGGGTCTCCAGCCAGACCGAAATGCCTGCCTGTGGAGGAGCTCGCCAACGAAGAGAGGAAAACAAGCTGGAACTTTTCCGGTTCCTAGCTCAGAATAAGTCGGTAAGTAGGTACCAATATTGTAAAAAAGCTTTCTGTATTTTTTTCAATTGAGCTGAGGGACCCAAACCTAGATTGGTGTTTGATTCATCTGTGATTGAATCGATTGGATTGAAAAAATTTAAGTGAACGAATATAGTTCATTATCAACAAATATTAACAATACTGCCATTACACGACAACAAAAAGAACACAACAAATACAATACTATCCCTGATATTTTGTATATTTTATTTTTTAATTGAATCAAAAAAGAATCTTTCAAAAAAAAATTGGCTGAATCAAACATGAATCATTCCTTTTATTGTTTTTTGATTCTCTGAATCAAAAGGAAGCGATTCACCAAATTTGTTGAAGGAATCAAACGGTGATTGAATCAAACAAAAATCAAATGAAGCAATGATTGAATTGATCCAAAAAAGGTGAATCAAAAACCAGTCTGGACCCAAATAACTGAACACATGACTATGCAAATAACGAAGCATAAAGCAAATTTAGATTAGACAGTTAGTGGGGAATTGTGCAATTTTCACAAAGCTCTGGCCAGTGCAACTGTAACTACATTATCTTTAAACTGTATCCCCTAGTGGGGTAAAGCGGGGTTGCTAAGAAATGTCCCAAGCCTGCATGTAATTGGCCATAGCGCCCATAGGGATCTCCAAGTAAATGACAAATAGAAAGGTCCATGTATTAGCTCTAACTTTCCTTTGATGACTTGTCATTGTCTGGTATAAAGTGGTGAAATTTGACCATGATTTTAAAAAATTGTAGGGCAAAGTGAACCACTGTCCACTGTTGGTCCACTTTGCCCCATTTAACCAGAATAATGGTTGCCCTCCTAAATCACTGTATCTACATTGTTCTGAGGCTCGTAAACTATTAAGTGAAAATATTGACAGTGAGTCAATATTTTCATGCTGAAAAATATTGACTCACTGTCAATATTTTCCAGCAAATATAAAATATTGACAGTTAAATAGGCACTTCCAGCATTACAGTAATTAACATATGGTCAACTAAATCCTTTTTCAAATTTTTGCTTGACCACACATTGCTTAGATTATAGAACATGCGATAAATCATGATTGCTTACAGCAATTACAACCCAATTACAGCCATACAAATGCATGTCCAGAGCACAGACATTCATGAAGATAATGGCATATACCTATATGGTAATTATGATGACATTTTTATAACACTCAAATTAGCAGGAAAATTAGAAAAACATTTATGCTCAATAGCGAAGGAACTCGCCCGGATCAGGCTGCCGCTGATCCGGGAAGTGCGTGGATGGGAAACACTTCTAATGGCTATCTAAAAGAATGGACGGCGCTTCTAATGCGTACAACAGGGTGGGTGGTTCGCTTTGCCCCAGTGGTCCGCTATACCCCACTGTCCCCTATTTAATTGTCTTATTTATTCATGTGTAGGCATTACATCTGGCATTACGTGCAACAGCATTCATAACGACATGTATATGAGCATAGCGGGCGATCCGCTTGATTGCGTTGTAACTGCGTACAGATTCTCTACGGTAAGCTGCGCGGACCGGGAGCGGGGGCCGCTCGCGCCACGAAATGGAAGGAGGCCCGCGACCTGGCCGCTTTGCTGGGCCTAATCCCGCATGGCGCTGATGTTAGAAAAATGCGGAACTCTCTCCTAAAAAACCAAATTGGACGGAGCAGAGGTAACTGTTGTAAATTTAGTTCAAGTTGTGTTTAAATGCATGCTGGCATTGCAATTATAAACGTGCTTGGACTTGTGCTGATGCCTTTCGTGACGAATTGTGTGCAACAGCATTGCTTGCTGAGTCGGATGCCGTGCTCGATAAACATCCTGTGAGTCAGGAATATTCGTTGTCCAAAATAGTTGCCGTTTCAGGACGGAGCCGGCTTTGGCTTTTGGAAATTTCTTGCATCTCTGCATAAGGGCGTCTCCACTTAGATGAGGAACTCACAACCTCGGTTTTCCTTGATTTTGCAATAAACGATGCAATATCCTGTGTCCTTTTTACAGCCAAGCGAAACAAATTGAGGTCGACTGGTACTGGTGGCGAGTCGGGCGGTTTGACCGACCTGGACGAGGTTGCTTTAAGCCTCGACGATGGGAGTAAGTACTTTGTTGCTGCCCTTATTTGCAAAAGGAGTCGATGATAACATGAAAAACTCCGAAGGCTTCCCATCGGCGCGTCGTGCACATATGCCCAGGGTATATAGAACAACCATATGCCAGTCTAATGGCATCAAAGTTGAATTATGGTGGCTATACAGAGCTCCGTCACGACCCGATGGTTGTGAGGGGGGGGGGAGAGGACGAAGGCCGTTCGAAGTCGATTCTTGCCATGCAGCACCCATAGGCCTAATGTTAAAAATGTAAAATATTGGGAGACTTTTCCCCCCGTCCCCCCAGTGGCGGAGCCCATGGCTGCACATTATGAAATACGAAATTAGGTTTCGTGGCAATGGCCAACGCATCTGGAAGGACAGGGAAGTAAGCATAAGGGCAACTTTCTCTCTCATGCTTGCACTTTTTCAGCTTACGACTTCGTCGTCCCTGGCGCGCTGAGCAGCATCGCTCCCCGGCCGCAGGAAGAGAGTGCTGGAGGTGATGCCCGCGGCAGCGAAGCGGCGGTGTCGGAAGCGACCTGGCTGGGCACCGGGTCGGACAGCGTGGCCGGGGCTTCTCCGTTTCATCCTTCCTGTGTGTCACCTATGTCGATCACCTCACTACTTGATGAGCCTTCCACATCCCTACTCTCTCAGCCATCTCAGTCCACCACCTCTCTCCCATCGCAGCCCACCGCCTCCCAGCCTACCGCCTCCCTCCCTTCCCAGCCTTACGCCTCCCAACCTACGGCCCCGCATCCCTCCCAGCCTACCGCCTCCCTCACCTCCCAGCCCACCGCCTCCATCGCTTCCCAGCCTACGGCCCCGCATTCCTCCCAGCCTACCGCCTCCCAGCCCACCGCCGCAGCGAGGGCCGCCCGCAGTCTTCGCGACACCCTGTCCGACCGCACCGTCACGACACGGACCCTTGAGTCGTTCGTAGCTGAACGCAGGGAAGTGAGCGAGCGTCGCAGACTTTTACTAGCTGCACCGCTCGACTGCCTCCTGACAGAGGAGCTCACCGAGGTGGCCGAACATTACAGGGCGATCACCTACAAGAACATGTCGCTGCTCTGATTACGCTGTCTGCGACGCTCGCTCACGCCCACGCGTAACTCTTTCGCTGTTCTATTAACTCGCTGAAGCTGTTTTTTTTTGTGCTGGCCACTGCAAATGTTGTTGGCTTAAAATGAATATGATGTTTTCTGGTAAACAAGCGATTTCTATTTGACACTTTCTTTCGACAACAGAACGGTTCTTGCTGAGACGCATAGAATCGATGATGTGCTGAAACTGAACACCACCCGAAGTATTATAAATAAGTACAACAATATCGTAGATAACTACAACAAAAACAATATTTAAAGCTCTGGTTGAGGTACATCGGGCATCAGTCCGAAACGATCCACCCAACCCTACCGCCACCTATGAACGAGGTTGAGAACTATTATTTCCTGTTGCACCATAACAGGTTTGCGCACAAGACACACATAACACGCAGGCAAATCGGTGTACGGACCTAATGTGTGCAGCTGCAGGCATCTCGCCGAAACCACAAGAGGCCAGTTTAAGCAACAGAAAAATAGCCTTCTTCGTGTACACCTTATTATGTTGTGTACAGTATGCGAAGGTGCAGTATAGTGCAAAAATGGTGTGCGGTACTACTGTAACCGAATAAAACTTCGTGACATTTGAAAAAAATGACTGTGTTTCCTAAGAAACTTTTATCCTACAAGTCCGTAGATGGAACAGGCATCCCGCTGTAAAGCAGCAACATGCTACGCCAAGCAGCATATCCACTATTATCACAAAACCATAAAATCTGCCCGTCTTCGAGCATCCTGAGTGAGTGAGATTTTCTGGTTTTGTGATCAAGTAGAAATGCTGCTTGGAGCATGTGACATATAACTGCATGTATGGCCTATACTTTTGAATTCATTTTAAAAGAGATAAAAACACAACAAATTACTCAACGTTTCGCATCACCAAGCAATAAATGCGGAACGTTGGGTAATTTGTTGCGTTTTTATCCCTTTTAAAATGAATTCAAAAGTTTAGGCCATACATGCAGTTATATGTCACATGCTCCAAGCAGCATTTCTACTTGATCACAAAACCAGAAAATCTCACTCACTCAGGATGCTCGAAGACGGGCAGATTTTATGGTTTTGTGATAATAGTGGATATGCTGCTTGGCGTAGCATGTTGCTGCTTTACAGGGGGATGCCTGTTCCATCTACGGACTTGTAGGATAAAAGTTTCTTAGGAAACACAGTCATTTTTTTCAAATGTTACGAAGTTTTATTCGGTTACAGTAGTACCGCACACCATTTTTGCACTATACTGTACACTATTCACTATTCGTATACACTATGCACTATTCGTATACTGAACACAAAAGTATTTTTGCACTCTATATACATTTTCGCATCATACTGCGCAGTCCGCCAGCCACAGGCCAGGCGGCGGCTACTGGAAGAGCCTGACGAACTCGGCTCTCCGGGCGAAGGCCAGCCTCCGCACCGCCGCCACTGGCTCTGGTGGCGGCAGCTCGGGTGCGTCCGGTTCTCCGAGGTCCTGGGCAGCGGCCACGTCCTGCATCCAGTCGCCTTCATCGCCCTCCAGTTTTGCGATGTTGTGCAGGATGCAGCAGGCCCTTGAAACGAATGGTGTAACATTAATACATTAACCCGCGCCCCGCTGGGCTATTCAGCCACACGCGCCCTGCGGGGGGGGGGGCAGATTCTGCCCCTCCTGTCTAACTTCCGAACCGATGGTCGTAGAAAGACGGGGAAAGCGCAATCGAAAGCTCTCAACAAGGCGGATCTCAACCCTCGCCAGCACAAGGGGGGGGGTTGATGCAACCCCCCTCCCTAAGGGTTTTCGCGAATAACTCGCGTAAAAAGCAGCCGATCGCGACCAAACTTTCAGTACCCTCGCATTGATCAATTTTACACCTAGGTACCCTGAAAATTTCATGAGCCTGACCCAAATGACCTTCGACCTGTGCAGGGGCGGATCCAGCATTTTGCCAAGGGAGGGGCTATTCCGAATCGGGGGCCCCCCATCGATGGGGGCCCTACCTACCCCCAAAAGTTTAAGCCTGGATTTCGTCCACTTTATTTTTGGGGGCCCCCTATCATGCTTTTTTTTGCAAAAAAAAAAAGAAAATGAGAAAGTCGCCCGGGGGGGGGGGCGCTATAGTCCCTATCGCCCCCCCTGGATCCGCCCCTGCTAGGAGGCCTTGTATGTGAACTAGGAAGCCCTCTGTGATAGCTAGGAGGCCCTCTGTGCAGATGCGAGCGCAGGCCCTCAGTACAGACTTGGAGACCCTTTGTGTGGATGCGAGTGGAGGCCCTCTGTGGAGATTAAGAGGTCCTGTGTTGGCGAATAGGATATCTGTGCAGGCTTGGAGTCCCTCTGTGCAGGATAGGAGACCTTCTGTGTGAGTTAGGAGGCCCTCTGTGTTGGCTAGGAGGCCCTTTGTTCGGATGCGAGTGGAGGCCTCTGTGTAGGCTAAGAGATTTTGTGTTTGTTAGGACATCTGTGCAGGCTTGGAGGCCCTCTGTGCAGGTTAGGAGGCCCTGTAAAAGTGGTCATCTCTGTGAGTATAAGAGACCTCCAAGTTATGAAAAGCTTTACCAATCTTCTAACAAAGAAGTCTTCTCAGCTAGTCTTCTAAGAAATAACTAAGTGGGTAGGTTAAAAAAAAACTCATCGGATTTCGGCCACTTTATTTTCAGGAGGCCCCCTTTTCAGCTTTTTAACTTTTTATTTTATTTTTGAAAAAAATCGGCCAAGGGGGGGGGCCATGGCCCCCATGGCCCCCCCCTTGTATCCGCGCCTGGACCTGTGACCTCTTTTCCGAGACCATGTTTGGCCGGAATCGCGATTCGGCGTATTTCTGCTCGCATTAGCCGCGCGTTTGCAAGCTTTTCGTGGTTTCAAACGTTCAAACATGTGATTTGATGTTGCTCCCATGCATTAGGGTTTTTTAGGCGAAAATGGCGAACATGACATCACTAAAACGTCATTTTCTCAAAAGTTTTCCAAAGGATTTCGCTCAAATTTTCAGGAAACGTCTTAAATTGATGTATGCTAAGGTACTGAAAGTCTGACGTCGCTGGCTTAACGCGTTTAGACGTTATTGGCGAACAACGGGAGGGGGCAGATTCTGCCCCCCCCCCGCGGGGCGCGGGTTAATGTTGTGACGCGACGAGACTTGCGTGTGCGAGGGATGGGACGATGATTGGTCCGAGGTTGTGCTGGTGTAAGAGATTGTTTCGGTGATAAGTTCGACAGTGATTGGCAAGACAATATATTGGCATCGATGAACGAATCTTTCCGTGCGAGAGGGCAGATGCCGGACTGAGCCATGGTGAAAGTCAACGACGCAGATCGGGCCCCTCAGATTAATACACTAGTTACTAATCTGGTGGCAGGCGGGCATAGATTCAGCGTAACAGATATGGAAAGGTGGAGTGAACCTCTGACAATGTGACCCGTGGCGTCACTGGGGTCACAAGCGGTTAATCGACGTTTTCGCCAAACAACTTATACCAGATTGAGCAATGAGCAACAGAGCCGGGAGAGACTTAATGTCTTCGCAATGACCTACGACGAACTAGTGTCTTCTCAGTTATTTATAATACTATCCTCGATGATATAGCTTACATCACGGTGCGAACTGAGTCGGCGACCCTGTGGAACCGGAGGCCATGTTTCAGGCACCACCACCGCATCTTCAACTGGCCGAAGGCCTGCTCGACGCAAACTCGAGTCCTGCAGTGGGCCTTGTTGTACCTGCAACAGAAATGAAGCATTTTATAAATACATCCCAACGAGCAAGTAGCAGAGGCGTGACGCATCACATTTCATTGATAAGCTAGAATGTGGTCATGCTTCCGGTGCTCGACAATACGGTAATTGTTAGTGGGTCAAGGGGCGCCTGGCGGGTGTGCGTGGGGGGGGGGGACAGTTATTCAGATTTTATGCAGACAACACTCTTTGTGGTGCATGTTTTTTCTCCAACGACTCTTGGTTGTCTCGCGCAATGACTGTATAATGGCGGAAACACTAGTGCTATCTACATTTCTACGCATACGGTAACAACGAACAGTGTTTATATCGAGGTTCATTTACGTTAAATCGATATTAATAATACCTCAATATCAACATTAATTGGCGACATGGTACATGATATGAAACGTGGAATCGTGCCAGCATAGCAAACACTTGCCTCTCCTCCGCTGCAGTCCCGGGATGGTTGATGGGAGTCAGCAAGTAACGCCGACTCGGATAGGCACTGTCCCCGAGCAGAACGCCTCCACCAACCGGCACCAGAGAGTCGGTCTCCAACCTGAAATATAAGTAATTGAAGGCGATTGTCACAAACTTTACTTGCAAGCTTATCTATCTACTCTTTTAGCTCGGTGATATGGTCACTAGAGGCCAGTTCACGTCCCTATGGGATCCGCGGATTTCGCTATACACGCACAAAACTGCCGAGGGTGGCCAAAATACCTAACCCAAAGCGAAGGTTAAGCAGTGCACGCCTCGTGAAAAATGTGCACGCCTGTGCACGCCTGTTGAAACCAAATTAACTGTTTGTTTTTGAATATATTTGATTTGTACTATTTGGTTTATTATTTACATCATTATCCTAACTTGCATGACTCTAATATAGTAGTGAAGCTGACGTGTTTCAATAATACACTTAGTTCATATTGGCTTACTTTTCAACAAGTCCAGAGGTCGCCAGCACCCTTGAGTCGTGTTGGCGACCTCCAGCATGGGCGCTCACGCACAGGAAGCGGCCATCTGCGCCAGCCACGGCCATGACATTTAGTGACGTCCTCTGGTGCCGGTTGATGTAGGCGTTCTCCACGTCAGTGGGGACCCGCAGGTCGATGTGGCAGCCATCGATGCAGCCTGTAGATCACACACCACACATGCACATACAGTTATCTCAATTATCTATTATTTATCTATTAGTTTTCTCAATCCATTACAATACTGTATGTTAGGACAATCAGCTACATAAAACCATGGAGCTTCTTTCCTTGCTGGCTTTGTTGAAATATGCAATGGTTTTATGTTAGTTTTTGTTGGCTTCAACATCTTTACAATGAAAGCATGCACAGCATGTTCTTTGACAAAAACTTAACACTAAATCTCATTTATCTGAATCCAGCACTGGGACATGGCACCTTCCTTTTAAAACGCTGTGCTCCTGTTAACACTGCGGACTTACCAATGACATTTGGCAGCCCTGCTTTCCCATGGAACTGTGCCTGGAGGGCACGGGTCGCCTCATGAGTGTTGGGGAAAGCTATAAGTCCCATCAACCGATTCACAATCGCTTCCACGGCCCTGTGCACTGCGCGGTACACCGTGGCTTTGCTTGGGCCGTGCGCATCACCCACTACGTGGTAGAAACTTCCTGTTGCCAGGAAGCTGAAAAAGACGGATGGGTTCCAATAGGATCAGTACCTAATGAAAAATTACCTTGCTCACAAGACCATTTCCTACATAAGTTACATAATGTCCTTAGTCTCATGTCCTGAGATTTATTTTGCAACTGCATAATCAAGGCCATGGCTGAACTTGTTGAGAAAGCACAATATACCCTCAGATGCATGTTGGCACAAATTCTGTGTTTACTGTTGTCTTAACAAAAGTTGTCACTAGCACACATTCCATCACTTGCCATCTGGCAGCCACTATCACCTTAAGTGTTAAAAAGCAGGACAATGCTATTGCACCCACCGTAGTGTCAGGAGTAGTTGTTGTTTGGGAGTGAGGGCGTGATTTCTATCGGTGTCGTGCGCCAGGTCGTCACCGATGAAGTGGAGGATTTTCTCCACTACAGCTCGCTCCAGACGAAATCTCTCCCTGAAATTGATGACAGATTTTGAACAGCTCCATTGTTGCTATCAGGGCTCCTTATTGTAATAGCAACCTGAAATGCCGTCAATAATCTATGGCAGCTACAGGCATTCGCTCCAAGAGGACACTTTAAATAACTTCTTTCCAGAAATTCAGATTAGGTACAAGCTTACATTTCTGCAAGATCATGATATCTGTTATCAGTACAGTTCAAATATGAACTATCAATAATTTCAGGACCTATTAACCACTGTTGGCAGGGTCCTGCCACCTTTTACTATCTTCACCTCAGACAATCATTACACTTATGAATTATGATGTGTAGTAGCAAACAACAAAAAAAGCATGCAATCACATAGTGGCGGCAGAACACATTTAATTAGGAGGGGGGGGACTGCTAACTTTTGGTGCCATTCTTACAATGCAACGCCCATAGGGCTTATGTTAAAATGCCAAAATCAAAGGGGGCACGGTGCCCCCGCCCCCATTCCGCCGCCTATGCAATCACATACAATTTACAAAGGTATCAGTGACAGTTCATGTGTAAATGAAATCCAAATGGTAGGCCTAGGCTGGTAGGTTGGTAGGCTGTAGGCATGTCAATGTATGTTATAGGCTGGTAGGCTGTAGTTTGGTAGGCAGGTCAAGTTAGATTGTTTTTTATCTTCCTCGGACCATTTGGACTTCATCTACACATTCACCGCAGTCAAACATGCACAAGAACATCACTGAAGAATACTTAGCTTTAGGAAGTCATGGGAGATCATTTCATGTGTGTAAGATTTAGACACTCATTCTGTGATAATCCCCCAACTTTCCTCATATTGCAACAGAACAACTTCAACCAAATCAGACTGTATTATATATGCAACAACTCCCGGCATTCCAATTTGAACAGTTTGTTAAGGTACATAACTTAACTATAGCACCATAAAATGCATCAAAAGCATTTGATTTATAATTGTATTCTTCACTAACATTTCAGTGACATACTGATACATTCTAAACTAAATACTTCACTAACATTTCAGTGACATACTGATACATTCTAAACTAAATAATATAAAACCTACGACATGGTGGTAAGATCAGTATTAAACATGAAAGACACCCTGCGTCAGCCACCCATGTCTAAAAGCATTTCAGGAATTTGTACGAAAAAACCATAAGCATTTAGTATGCGCCATGCCCGATGCCACCGGATAATGAGCACGATGATCCAAAGTTCGAGCATTTGAGCATATTGACTGCTTGATACCACTTGCTCGGATGATATATTGAATCAAACATAGTTCATTCGAAGTGTTTAAACTGCACCGGGCATATTAATGCAAGCTGAGGCTCCGTAACTTCGGATTCGAATAGATCAAATGGCGACCAAACGAAACAGCCACGGCACTGGCCACTAGAATGAGCTTGAGTCTGACGTCTGTCTTATTTACATTTCAAGGTTTTAATAATCATCATCTAGTAGCCAAGGTCACTTTAAAGGAAAACCTTCAGTAGGTGAAAAGGCATTTTACTTTCAATTAAGAGCGACATCTACATAAAGTGGTTGGTACCTGGCCTATCGTAGGTGGCGCAAGCTTCGTACATAGGTGGCGTGGCGTAGGTACATTCATGCAAGAAAATTAGTGAAAATTTGCAGTATGCGGCAATATACTGAAATACTTACCTGAACTTAGTGGGTGAAAGGTCTTCGTCGCCATTTATTCTTGGTCGCACCACACGATTCATCACGAAACGTATCGCTCATCACAGATTACCCCACGAATGTCAGCCGTAATTTTGGTCGGATATTTGGGGTAGAACCGACGATAATCAGCTGATTGATTGGCTTGTTCAGTTGCTCACGGACCGTGAGCATCTGTTTGCATGGCAAATTTGGGGTAAAATAAGAACTGCCCCATGGGGTAGTTTGGAAGTGGCCAATCAGAACCTACCCCATTTGGTGAAACTGGTTTGGGGTAGTTTCGCCGAAACTACCCCAAACAGAGCTTGGTGAAACTGGGCCCAGATGTGCGTGGCTGGCATTGCTCCTGGCAAGAACCACCTGCAAGTGATGAGATGGTGCCTCAGTCGTTGAGTGTGCTGCAGTGTGAGAGGCGCCCTGATCTCTACTTTGTGATGGGTTTCCATTGGAGGTTCAACTGAGAAGTGAGAACTGACTGTGACCATGCTTGAGCATGCCAGTGGAGCTTTACATGCTTAGGGCAGCTTTTGAACAGATGCTGACCATGGCATGTCCCATCCAGTTATCACGTGCACAGAATGGTGGGGGGAGGGCAACTCTGGGCTCTTGAGTCAGCCCTACTGCACAGGGGGTACAGATGGCCGCTTACGTTTGGTGTGTCCTGCACTGCATTATCAAGCCCAGTCTGCACCACAGGCAATGGGTCGGGCTGCACTATATTAAAGGCAGACTATCTTGCAAAGGAGGCTGGCATCCTCTCCCATAATGACACACCAATTGGCAATCATCGCTGCGATGATCACGAGGGTGTCCGCTTATCTGCCATGATGAGGTGGAGAGGCAGCTGGCCTGAGGGATGGTTTTACTTCATCTGAGGCCCCCTTTCCCTACCTGCCAGGCCCGGTCAAACGACCGCTTCACAGTGAACGACTTGCAGTGGATGCCGTCCCACAGCGCAACGAGCGCGCCGACCAGAGGCGGCGGCCAAGAGGCGGCCGCGCTCCCCCAGTCGACGGTCCCGGTGGACGTCGGCAACGCCCACCGCGCGACTATCAGATCGGCTCGCGACAGCGCCGTCGCCGACTGACCGCATGACTGGTATCTGTTCTTGATGTGGGACCGACTGCCACCGCCGGTCGCGGAAGGGCATCGCTCATCGGCCATCGACGTCCACCAGCTTCGCGTGGGTCACTGTTCGGGCTGCCACCAATACACCGAATCGGATGGAACCCTGTCGGCGAATGCCGGCGGTGCCCCGACATCGACTGCGCGGCGGCCAGTGCATCGCGTGCCGGGAGGAGGCTGGCACCCCCGATCGGTCATTGGTCACAAACCGTGTCCCAGCTCATGACTGCATCCAGCGCAGCTCTGTGAGATGTTCTGCTGCAGTCTGCCGCGTGTGTTGAAAGAAGAATGAACATGAGAAAACCTCAAAACTTTATGCCTATTCGTATTTGACCAGTATTGGAATAAGTTTGGATTTTGAGAATTTGTGTCCCTGTGCTTGTGCCTGTGTGGAAAGGCATGCTTTACGGTGTACCATCTCAATTTGTGCGGCTGCTGACAGGCCACCTGGGTGCCAACGTATGTGCGAATCCGCGAATACGTTGTGTTTCGTCAGTCAGTATCGTTCTGAAAATATTGACTGCAATAGGCTATATAGCGTATGACGGTTCAGCCCAGCAGTAATAACTGACCATTGATTGGGCGAATTTTGTGTGGTGGTTCGCTAATACATAACCTAAAGAGTGTTTTGCCGGAATCGTTTAGTAGCAGAACTGACCGGAATATAAGTAGAATGCAACGGTTTGAATCGTTAATTTGTTGAAACGATTGTTCTCTGAGACCACTGTGTAACTTTTGACCTGAGAATCACCAATTATAACGACAATGGGGAAGCAGTAGGCACTGTAGAGTGTAGGCAACACTATATAGTTGGCGCACTTACGGAAGCACACGACTTACGCAGTGGACATCTGCATCATGCATGTTAAGGTTTACTGGGAAGAGTGAGAAATTAGTCAGAATATAACTGACTAAGGAAAATAGGCGATATTTCCAATTGAGCTGGGGCGGAGAGGGGGAGGGGACGTGTGGTTAGCTATGCCAATAATTCATTCTCTTTATGCAGCTGTGTAAAAGGGCGTCCGTTTTTTGGGTGAGACCATGGGTGTAGTTTTCCAAAAATCATTGGGGGTGCTTAATAGCTTTCAGAAAGGCATGCCATAGTTTTTGTAGTTTTTTTTTAGATGTTCTTTTTTACTGTAGTCATCAGGCATCATGCAAGAAATGATGTTAAATCGGTTCGAGAGCTTGTTTTAAAAGCGCCACTGTAAAACAATTTTGGCTCACCCAATGCATTAACCCGCACGGGGCTGGGGTCTCCAGCCGAACGCGCGGGGCTGGGGGGGGGGGTTAATTTTACCCCCCCCCCCCCTGTTATCTCCCGAACTAATGGTCCGATTTGGAAAATTCAAACGCCAATCGAAAGATCTCATCACGAATAACTAAAAACATGTACTTAATTTAAAGTTTGAGGTCAAGGTCAAGGTCAGGTCAAGGGTACGAATTGCAAGTTTCTACAGTATCGGCCTTGCACCGTAGTTGCCGAAGAATGGAGTCATGGACTGAGCCTGATTGCCCAAAACGTGTTTGGGCCTGACCTTGGCCATAAGTTTGGCAGGCCAGATTTTGTACTGGACCATTTTGAGTCAACTTTGAGAAATACATAACGTACAACGGTGGTAAAATCGTTGCTATAGGTATAACACAGTTTACCCGCTCCGGGTGTGAGGGAGGGGTGTGGGGCAATGAGTGCACTGACGTGGCGCCCTCGGAGGGCCGGTATGGGATTAAAGCTCAGCTACACTAAGGGCTTGTGTGGTGCCTTCAGTTATCGGTGGCACCCTCAGAATCACCGGCGTAGGGCCCTCAGAGCCGCCGGTAAGGGAGGCACCGGTGTGGGGCCGCTGCATGCAGGTGCCGGTGTGGGCGATCAGAGGTGCTAGTGTGATTCTCTCAGAGGCGCCGAAGAGGGTCCTTACAGGCGTTGCTCCGGGCCCTCATAGACGCTGGTGTGGAGCCGTTACAGACGGGTGTGGGGCCTTTAGAGCTGCTGACGCGAACTGTCTACAAGCCGGCAGGGGGTCTCAGTGACCGGCAAGGGGTCTTAGGCCGGCAGAAGAAGTCCTGCGGGGTCCTAAGAGACCGGCATGGTACTGTCAGACACCGGTGGGGCCCTCAGGGTCACCGTTGTGTTGTGGGGCCCTCAAGTCATCAGTGGGTGGCCTTTAGATGCGCAGGCGTTGGGTGGGTCCTCAGAGCCGCCGATATAGGGCTTTAATAGCCACTGGTGTAGGCACTCGGAGTTGGGGGTGTGAAACCCTCAGAGACACCGGTGTGGGCCCTCATAGGCACCGATGAGGGCCCCCACAGTTGCCGTTATGGGGCCCTTAGAAAAGTAAGTGTGGGACCATCACAGGTGGGAAATGCCCCTAGAACTGTCCCCTCATAGGCCGGTAAAACCTCTCAGAGGCCAGTAACGGGCCTTTGGAGACCACCGAGGTGTCCTTAAAAGCCGCAAGAGGCCCTCAGAAGTCAGCGTGGGGCCCTTATGGAGACCATAGTGTGGCTATTTAGGGCCCATGTGGTGCTCTAACGAGCCCAACGGGGCCCTTCTGAGTAGAAATATGGCCATCGTTAACCCTCAGCGGTCAAATGGCGCCGCAGGGCCTCTAGGACCCGAGGGTCCCTTTGAACCCGATGGGGGGAGGGGGTACGTGTCCCCTTAGACCCCTAGCTATGCCACTGTTTCATATGCATCATGTCAGATATTTTAGGCTCCCCCCCCCCCCCCAACTTAAAAATCGTTCCCGGGCCCCTGATAATATCAGATGTATTAACACAAATATGCATCTTAATTTGTGGTGATTTATTCAATGCATATTCTCTTAGTCACTGAATTGAGAAAGCATAGTATTTGGATGATTCACTGGGCTCATTACAGTACTAGGAGATGGACATTCCGATTATTGAGGGCCTTGAGTCAGCTGGGAATGTTTTGAGGAGGCTGGGGGTGCTTTAAGAAGGCAGGGGGTGCTGAGCTCAGGATTGGGGGTGCTTGAGCACCCACAAAGAGATATAAAGTTACGCTTATGGGTGAGACCTTCCCCATCGGCCATTTCCAAGCTAAATCGTGGTGGAGAGTCTGGAGACCTCAGCCTCGGTAGTCGGTACCCTGCGCGCTGCGCCACCTTGCGAAACATAAAGCAGCAGTCCTGACATCTACAGGCGTGACTTTTCATGAAAGCGCGGATGTGTTCGCGCTTATGCGAAGAAAATTCTTCCGAGTATGGTTGATAATGAGATTAATTGTTGTCATTTATTTATTAATTCATTGGCAAAAGTACCCTAATAAATCGGTAAAGTAGCTTGAACTGTATCGTTTTTCCTTGGGAAAAAAATGACGAACTCATCCTAAGACATCCAGATTATTGGATGCGTTCGTCAGTTGTAAGTAGTTCAAGTTTTTGGGAAAATTTGCTTGTGGAAAATCATAATATTTCAAAGATATGCCTATTTTCGAATAAACAATGCATTAATTTGCATTGAAAATGATTGTAAAGCAAAAGTGCAAAAGATTATTGTCAACTTATTTTCTCAAATCACAATTTACGAACGCACAAAACTCCAGCTTTTAATTTAGTGCGTGTGCGAATTGCGGTCAAGAAAAAAGATTTAAACTGTCTATATTCCTCTTAAAACAATGAAGGATGAATGAGGAAAACGCTGTTTTGAACAATTGTATATTTATCATTCTTAATTAAGCAAAAGTACAAAATTTACAACTATTATTACATTTGCTCTCACAAAACCCATCACTTTTTAGCATGACGTCATGTCAGCCAAATTTACTAGCGCCATCTCTGGAGAGCATCTTTCGAAACCTCCAGACGATAGAGAGAGCCGGCATGAGCATTCTCGAAAACGTTTGGTTTGGTGGTTTGGTGTGGTTTGGTTGGAAAGATATCAATTTTATTCCTAATTGATAATTGTCAATCGAGTAAGTACCTACACATCAATATGCTAATTAGCTACTAACTTTTTGCATGGTTTTTGACTCTTTTCTTTTTCTACGCCTTTCCAATACCTACTCGATAGTGTTAGGTACACTGTTTTACTTGTTACCTCAAAATGCACTCATGTTAACTATTTTTACCATTTTTATCATTCTCACTAGTGCATCAGCAATATCAAATTGAGATAGGGGATAACAGAGGGTCATCAGTCATTCATCAGGGAGGGCAACAACCTGATGGTGCAGGCACACCTGATGGGTGGAAGCAACCGCTAAGCAGATTAGGTAGGTAGGTAGGTAGGGATTGGGTGGGAGTAGGACCTTACTAACAACCAGGGCTGCGGAGTCGGAGTCGGAGTCGGTCGGAGTCGACAGTTGTGACCGGAGTCGGAGTCGATTTAAGAAACCCGAGCCGGAGTCGGAGTCGGCGTCACCGAAAATCTGTTGACTCCGCAGCCCTGCTAGGTCTGCGGAGTCGGGAGTTGGAGTCGGTCGGAGTCGACAATTCTGCCCGGAGTCAGAGTCGGAGCTGGTTTTTGAAAGCCGGAAATGGAGTCGGAGTCGCCGAAAATCCATTGACTCCGCAGCCCTGCTAACAACTGAACAAAATCAGCTGGCCGGCCAGCTGGTGATGTATGATAGCTATGTTATTTATTGATATAAACATGGTAAGAGATGGATATATCAATATAGATGTAAAATGGCATTCCAATTCACAGAAAAATTAAAAGATGGATTGGGATATTTAGTTGTTTGTAGGTATCTTGCATTGAAATATGACAAGCTCTGCTAAGTTGAAGTCCTAGTGCCACCCCACCATAAGGCGCCAGCTGGCAAATTGTCCAGAAAATAGTACGGCCAGGTAGGTACGTACCTATGTAGTATGTAGATAATGACATGCAACATTTACCAGTAAATGTCAAGATAAAGTCCTCAGAAGATTTCAAGGATGTTTTTTCATATTCTTTCATTTTTTGACATCCTAAATCCATAAATGATGTATAAATGTCTCGCAAAGAAAACAATCAAACCTGACCTAACCTTACCTACTTACCTACAACCTAACAACCTAACAATGTACAAACCTACAACCTGATAACTACAACCTAAAAACCTACCAACATATAACCTAAAACGTACAAACTGCCAGCCTAACCTAACCTACAACCTAAAATTTCTGCTGTTGCATATTCGTATCAACAGGGCCGCAACACAACTGTAGAGGGGACCTTATCTTGACAAATACCATTTTACCTATCTGTTTAGGCCAGCACAATAAGCACTTTTTTACTTATTAAATAAAATGACTGATGACATTATTAAAGGAAATATTCTGCTTTTTGTTTTGTTTTATTTGCTACAGTTTTACATTTTGTTGGTATTGGTAAACCTGGCATCACCACCAGAACTAAGCAGTTAATGTGAAGATGAATTGGAAGGGCGATATTCGATCTTTGGTAGATGCTAAATAATGTTGCACAGCTAAATCACATAGTTTGCTGCAGAGGCTATTACACATGGACCAATCATATTGTGTAGGTACAGGGACCCGCAGTTGCTACTGTACACATATATTACCAATTTAGAATTGCGCTATTATTTGCTAAGTGCTGGCCATTGGAGAAATGAAATGTAGCGCAAAGTATGGAGGAATAACACATGTTTGCTCCTAGGACGTTTGTTTTGTATAATTCCTCTTACCGCAACAGATATTCTTCCAAAACTACAATCGTGCTATTTTTCCGCGCCGGTTGCCTCCCCAGAGCCCGTCCTTGGTATCGCCTATAGCTTCCGTTCCCGCTACGTGAATGAAAGTCACGTGACTACTACAGGTTTGCGCTCAGTACTAACACACCTAGCCCGAGGGCCGGTCCGTAGCGGGGAGGGGTAGAACGCCAGAGCTCCAGCGCAGTGGAGGTGATGGTGGCCCGTATCATAAAGAGGCAACCGTAAGCAGAACTACAATTGCCGCAGTATAAGATTATGATCAAGTTTTCTTTAGATGTATTGATTGACAAGAAAGTGCAATGCTTATCCGATATAATAAAACGGTGTCCAAGGCCTTGGAAGAACTATAAAACATATTCAGCAACGTATAAATTTATGATACAGGCCATGACCTTTCACCTTGCCTCCGGGGAGGACCGCTCAGGAAGCCACATACCGATCGAATCGAGGCCTTGCAGCGCGGCGGCAGAGGAGAGTGGATAAACCATCGCCAGATCTTTCGTTTACTTATGTTTCCAGAAGAAGGTGGAGGGTGAGGGCTGTTTTCAACCCACTCACCAATCCTTTCCTTATTAACTTATAGCTTACCGAAAAATGCAACACAATGGTGGCCGTCACGAGATGTAGCGAAGAGTGCCTCAGCCACACCGGCTTTGAGTAAACTTTAACCCGCGCACCGACGGGGGTCTGCGCCAACTTAGTACCGACGGGGGGGGGGGGCGGATGACCGCCCCCCCCCCCTGAGATCTCGAGAACGAAGCAAGATAGCGACAAGCGGTAAACGGCATCGGATACGCACGGACAAGGTTTACAATTTTTACTAAGGTCATTTTCAGGTCAGGTCAAAGATGACGTCACAGGGGTCGAAAAAGTCAAAATGGCGGCGCTAGATATGGAGAGGGTTTTTCTCGAATAACTTTCGAAGTAGTCAAGATAGGAACAAACTAAGAGCATCATCGTGATCCTCTCATCAATCCGCATCGAATGATATATATGTTGACCTCGAAAGGTCAAGGTCAAAGGTTGACCTCAGGTCACGTGACCTCGAGGTCATCATGTATATCATTCGATGCGTCTTGACGAGCTGAACACAATGAGACCATCCGCGCGGCTGTATCTTGTTCCTGTAAGGAGTTATTGGCAAAAAACCTTTGGTGACCTTTGATGACGTCACATGACCTTACAGCTGCCCAACAGCAAAACAGACCTCAAGGTAGTGAAGGTTGATCGTATGTGAAGTCATGTATGGTATATGGGGCCATTCCGACCCGTTTTAGTGGTAAAAACAGGGAGTTGATTTTTCCCCATTGACTTATAATGGGGAGGTCGCGAAATTGACCTGACCTTAGGTCACCGACATCAAAATTCCGAGATATACAAATTGTAGGTACTAATGACCTAATAACATCCTGCGACTTTCAAAGGCCTCCGACATCTACTGTAGCTCTGGCACGGTGACAAAGTTGCAAAAAAGTGACTTGAGGTTGGGTCATTCAAAGTGACCTGGTGACCTGACCTTAAAAGTTAGGAGGTTCAAACTTGCACACCATGTGTAAAATTGATGAGAGACTAGTCATACCAAATTTCGCGGCGCTACGCGCCGCGGTTTTCCCGCTATCCGCGAAAAACCTCAGGGGGGGCGGATATCCGCCCCCCCCCCGTCGGTGCGCGGGTTAAGCATTGGAATTCGGGCCAGTGATCCTGAAGCGATATCTTTTTTTGGTCGTGCATAAGCTGGGATGACGTCGTCCAAGTTAATTGCGAAGAAACGGTTTTAGTTTCAGAACATTTATGAGGCTAGTCGCGCCAAATAGTATACGTTTGTTGCAAAATGTCAAATAGTGATACCACAGAGTTGACGTGCTATCCAGATGATGGAATTTATTTGACACAAGAAGTCAACAAGTGGCATCGTTAGTCATCCTGCATACCTATAAATCGATTCGTCACCTTGGTTCGAGCTCAATAGTTCTTTTCGCGGATGATCGGTTTCGTTTTCTTTCCTTTTTGGGGGGGGGGGGGGCGGGGGCGGTTAATGAGCCAGTAACCACCCTCCCCAGTCCCCTAAACAACAACTGTTGACAAATACTGTGATGGCCTAAAAAAAATGCCCTCAATTGTGTCACGTAGGGGAGAATGAGGTAAGTTGAGCCGTTTTTTTCGTAAGCTACAGGCTAACTTACTGATCATTTTTCTGCGTTTACGGGTTGGACGGACTTTTGGACGGACTTTTGGTCATTTGCGCATGTAATGGTGGCCAGAAATGTTTCATACCGCTTATTTTTGTACTGAAAGGCTGCGTCAAAAATCATCTTGCACGTTGCTCATCTTACCCCATGGGCGGGGTAAGTTGAGACACGTCGTGGGGAAAGTTGAGCATGGATAGAAAAAGCGAACCTCTTCTTTTCCCGGGCGCGGCGAAGAGTGGGCTCTTTTATTTACTCCATGGCATACATACTTATGGCAACGTTTTTTCCTCCATCAAAAAGTTACTGTTTAAAGCCTTCCAATAACTCGTCAAGTTTTCTATCAAGGAAGAAATCATATTATCCTTCAGATAATCTGCAAATCACTTACAACTTGTGTAATCAACAAAGAAAAAACAATTTCCTACCATTTTTATTCAGCAGAAACAAGCGCAGCTCAGTTTGGTTTTCGACAGCGGAGACAACAATGGCTTATCCGGCTCATCTTACCCCAGGTGAAAATGGCTCATCTTACCCCACCCGTGGTCATTTTCGATTAATGGCTGACACCTGCTAAGGAAAATAACCATGCACCACAGATAACAACCATCTCATTTTAAAGGCAAAACATGTCTTAGTTATTAGGGGTGATACCACATGTTACCGGGGCTGAGCGCGAGAACGTTGCCGTCTCACGTGAAAGACGTGAAAGACGTGAACATCGTAAGCAAACGGCACATGGAAGCTCAAGTCAATTAGCGCCATAGGAGCTGAGAAACATGGGGTGGCTAAAATTGCCCCTTGGCTCATCTTACCTCACTCTCCCCTATTTGGGGCTCTCAACTTTGATTTGTTAAAGTTTTTTGTCTGTTCATTATAAAAGCTGTCAAATTTGCCGTATCATTAAACTTTTATTGAGTTTGTATTTCACACTTATCTAAAATGAACAATTTTGTCACTGGCTTCTTTTATGAATGGAATTGGATGGTCGCATGAATGAACGAATGAATAGCTCCATTTGAGCATCAGCTGAAATCAATCCTAAAATTTAATCTACCAGTCTGCAACGAAAAGGTTTAAAATTCAGTGCAGGTTAGGTGCAGTTTCTAATCTATGCCGTTTTTTATTAAGTGTCTCATAGCTCCTTAATCTTGAGCCGCTTCTCTTACGATTCATTTTATGTGGTGCTTACATTGTTCAAGAAGTTATAGTATTTGAGCTCGTTGGTCTTAAAAACTGCTATCGAAGTAAATTAAAGTGTTTCGGGCTTCGGCACTTAAAAACCAATCGATATTTAACCCTCACCCACTTAGGCATTTCTTTTCAGCGTCTTACATGTAGCGGAGGGGCGTAGAAACCCTCAGCCATTCGGCCCTTGATAAAAATAGCCAGAGCTTCGCTGAAAAATAAAAAAAGAGCGAGCTGCTCGTGACGAGAGAAATCCGATGATTTGAGGGTCCTGGTCATCGCTAACGAGAGAAAGCCAATTATTTTTATGTCCCGGTCAATGCTGAGATCCTAGGTTACTGGATGCTCCCAACGCATCATTTTTAGAGTTATGACATCGAAATACACACCAAACGATAGAGAATTGATCAAGAATCACGATAGTGAAAGTTTCAAGTCGATACCTCTTACCGTTTTGCCGCAATCGGCGCGGAAATCTGAAAAAGTTAGATTTTTCCGAAAATTTGACCTTTGACCGGTCATAAGTAGGTCAAATGTTGACCTAGGACCAAAAAATATACCACCAATCGCGAGATCTCGTTGAGAGCAATCCGTTGGTCTTTTCCGCTAAGCTCTACGAAGCTCCATTTTCAAACGCCAGGGGGGGGGGGTCGCACCAACCCCCCCCCCCTGCATGGGCGAAGGTGGCAAAACACCGTTTACGGGCGAGGGTTAAAGGTAATTTGGTTCAAAGATTTAAAATTCTCAGACAAGATGGACAAATAATAAGGGCTATTTAATTTTTCTGGAAAGTTGTAAAATTGATTAACTCCAGGGCACCAAAGAATCGTCGCAATCCTTCGCTTTGCCGCGATTTATTGGTGAAAAACAGGGGGCGCGGTCTACTTACATCTACTTATATGTGTGGTGAGGGCTAATATTCATTTTATCTGTGTTGATGAATATGCAACAATTTCTACATGAACTGAGACCAGTCCATAAGAGTATGTTTTTCTCACGGACAATGACAATATTGGAGAAAAATAAGTGTATAGGTTTAACATCGATGAGAACTATATGCGGCACCGTCTCGGTCTGGCCAGCCGGGTTGCCGATAAAATACACAAATGTTTATAAGCTTCCATGATGCGCTTAAAAGACTGCTAAAAAGATTTAAAAAATAAAGATAACTGCTTCATCGATTTTAGCGAAAGAAAACATGTATGCCTAATTACTTATTTCTTGCCACTGACGGAGGCACTTTTTTGTGCGAAACGTCTGGTTTTATTCGTATTGTTATTGTATTGTCATTCCCTGTGAGAAAAAAGGATAACTCTTCAGTTAGTAACCGTAACAGCGAAACGGCTCAATGTAACACAATTCACTGTGTATACGAAACCTATAATTGTCCCTAAGAATAATCCTATTTACAACTTTTAAAAAGATACAGCCTATACAGCTTGGGCATACATTTTTTTCTGCATTAAGATAATATTCATTTATCTCCACAGAATATGGTAAATTAGTGCTGCTGAAGTTCGCTTTCGAAGCGTCTCCTCCAGGCATTCCACAGCTCTCGTGCCATTTTGGATCACGGAACATGGCTGGGCGCAGGACAGGCCGTCTGCGAGCTTGGACGGACCACGTGACCACCTCCTCCCCTCCCCCTCACTCCCGTCCCCTTCCCCAGCAGGGCGTCCGATCTAACCGCGCCCCAGGCAGTCGGCTCGGTCCGACCCTCCCCTGGTCGAGCCACGGCCCGGTGCCGCCTGAGTTTGTGCCGGGTGCAAAACTGGAGCAGTAACTAGCGCCGGAACTAGTAATCAGCACGACCATCGTCAGATGGCAGGAGTAAATGGAATAAGCGGTTCCAGGTTTCAGAAGGAATGGGGCAGGAAAAAGCGCTGAAAACAATGTTTTGCTGATATAGCCATTAAAAGTTCACTGAATTAGGAGAGCAGCACATCATTTTAAAGCCCTTCAGATGGTGGTTTTAATAAGCACACAATAATTTCCCAATTCGCCTCCAACGGTGTCACAGGCAAAGAATACGCTGAAATACTAGTGTGTACAGAAGCAACTGCGGGTCCCTGTACCAGTGTGACCTAGTTCAAACTGAATGCTGACTGGCTCATGACTGAGCTTTGGCATCTGCTACAGGTGCCTGCACTCTTGGCATTTTTCTACAAGTCACCACATTCCTTCACAAGGCACTCTTTTTGGAACAAGAAATAGGATATCTTTGCCTTGGGTGACCATAGACCCATTAAAGCCCCTTATTCGTGGTAGTATCAGGTGAAGCTACAAAGCTGGTATCTCATTTCAAACCCCCTTGTTAAAAGTGGTATATTTCCTTTAAGTCGACATGACCTTGCCCATAGGTATCCCTATAAGATGCTTATGATATACCTATTACCACTTGCTGCATGTTGGTTTATTGTTTTTCTAGTTGAAAATGCCCTTTTCCTTAAGTTAAATAGTGGCAAGTAAAGGCTGACCACACCAGACCATTCCATTCCATCTTCCCATGCAAAACTGTTTGTCCTTAACTGTCCAATATCCATGCCTTCTAACCCCACGCTGCCCAGTCCGCAGATCGGCGACAGCTGGTAGTGATGACGTCGGTGGGCGCGCAGAAGCGGACCGTCTACGTCGGCGGACTGGCCGACGAGGTCACGGAGGAGGTGCTCCAGGGCGCCTTCATCCCCTTCGGAGACATTCAGGACATCCAGGTCAGCAGGCTCCCAGTCAGGTCAGGCCAGGTCCTAGGTACCTAGTCAGAAATAGTACGATGTGCTCGTTTTGGAAGTTTTATACTATAGCCTTCTGGCTAGTAGAATCTGAGGGTGTAATTGTCCCTGCACTGTAGCTGACACTTACTATTTGCTACCTGCAAATGCAGAGTAATCGCCACATTGAGAGATATTGGGTGGCTGCCGGCTGGGTATGTTCCCATGATTGGGTGGCTGAGTATGCTCCCATGGTTGGGTGGCTGGGTATGCTCTCATGGTTGGGTGGCTGGGTATGCTCCCATGATTGGGTGGCTGGGTATGCTCCCATGATTGGGTGGCTGTGTAATGTGTATGCTCCCATGATTGGGTGGCTGGGTATGCTCCCATGATTGGGAAGCTGGGTATGTTGCCATGATTGGGTGGTTGGGTATGCTACCATAGTTGGGTGGCAGGGTATGCTCCCATAGCTCCTCCAACCTCCTATGGTTGACTCTCCCGCGGACGTCTCCCGCCATATTCCGTTCGATTTTAGGACACTATAGTTTTTGTCGATACCTCAGATTCTCATTTAGCGCCAGATCCCGCCCGATGGTAAAGTGCGGGCGCCCCTGACTCCCGCGCCTTTTTCCCGCCAGATCCCGCTCGACTATGAGACGGAGAAGCACCGCGGCTTCGCGTTCGTCGAGTTCGAACAAAACGAGGACGCCGCCGCCGCTGTCGACAACATGCACGAGTCGGAGCTGTTCGGACGCACGGTGAGCGCCGGTTGCTATGGCGACACGGGGACAGGGGGAGTTCCGTCGACAACATGCACGAGTCGGAGCTGTTCGGACGCACGGTGAGCGCCGGTTGCCATGGCGACACGGGGACAGGGGGAGTTCCGTCGACAACATGCACGAGTCGGAGCTGTTCGGACGCACGGTGAGCGCCGGTTGCCATGGCGACACGGGGACAGGGGGAGTTCCGTGGACAACATGCACGAGTCGGAGCTGTTCGGACGCACGGTGAGCGCCGGTTGCCATGGCGACACGGGGACAGGGGGAGTTCCGTGGACAACATGCACGAGTCGGAGCTGTTCGGACGCACGGTGAGCGCCGGTTGCCATGGCGACACGGGGACAGGGGGAGTTCCGTCGACAACATGCACGAGTCGGAGTTGTTCGGACGCACGGTGAGCGCCGGTTGCCATGGCGACACGGGGACAAACGAACGGTGCTGTGCGGACCGGGTGTTCTTCTCTGACCCGGCGTGAAGGCAGCGACATGTGTGGCGTGTCAGTCCGAGTGCAGCGGGTAGGCCAGTTGGGTGCATCAAATAGTGCTGGGTAGTCTAGTTGGGTGCATCAAATGGCTAAAGTGGCATAATACAGGTATCACTTTCATATTCTTTTTTTAATAGTTTTGGACTATAGAATGTTACGTGCAACGCATTTCGTACGTTTCCGAAAGTGCTTTGTCAAATTGTGGTATCGTATCATACCTATCGGTGTGCCAATTACCCATAATGCAGTCCTGACTCCAACCTGCACACGTTTAGAGCACCCGCTGCTGTGCTGCACCCAGACCCGAGTGAAGCTGGCCTGTTGGAGTGAACCTGGAGGGCTCCTCCCCTCGCGGTGTGGTACTGACCGCCCGTCCGCTGCGGGTCCCTCCCGGTGTGGTACTGACTGTGTCTCCCTGTGTCCAGATCCGTGTGAACCTGGCCCGCCCGCTGCGGGTCCGCTGCGGGTGGTACTGACTGGACTCCCGCTGTGTCCAGATCCGTGTGAACCTGGCCCGTCCGCTGCGGGTCCGCGAAGGCTCCTCGCGGCCCGTCTGGGCCGACGACAACTGGCTGCAGCAGCACGCCGGAGAGACGTTGGAGAAGGAGACCCAGGGAGACAAGGAGGAGAGCCGGGTGGTCTCCAAGATCGCGCCGCGCGCCGCCCGCGAGGGCACGCTACCGCAGGTCAGTCAGGAAGGGCGCGCCGGGAGTAGGGGTAGTCGCGCCGCCCGCGAGGGCACTCTGCCGCAGGTCAGTCAGGGGTGGTCGCGCCGCCCGCGAGGGTACTCTGCCCCAGGTCAGTCGGGGGTGGCGCGCGGGGAGTAGGGGTAGTCGCGCCGCCCGCGAGGGCACTCCTCTGCCGCAGGTCAGTCAGGGGTGGCGCGCCGGGAGTAGGGGTAGAGGGGAAGGGACGCGGAGTATTTACTTTCAGCTTGACTTTCTCCACTGGCAAACACAAGGTAGAGTTTCTCCTTGAAGCCATATTGTATTTTTCATGTAATAACGTTTGATTGTGTGTTTTCTTACAACTTTGTCTGTATCGTGTCGGACATTCTCTAATGCGCGAAAAGTTGGACATAATTCTGCAATACTCACGTTTCCACTGTTATGGTGTTTCTCTGTCTTCTCGGGTGTACATATGTACCTTGACGCACGACTCTGGGTGGGCGTGGGATAGTTACCAGTCACCAACCCTCTGACGTGTCCCGCCCCCTACAGGTGTACCTGGACGTGAAGGCTGGCAGCACCGCCCTGGGCTGACGAGTTACCCCCCTCTGACGTGTCTCTGCAGGTGTACCTGGACGTCAAGGCTGGCAGCACCGCCCTGGGCTGACGAGTTACCCCCCTCTGACGTGTCTCTGCAGGTGTACCTGGACGTCAAGGCTGGCAGCACCGCCCTGGGCTGGCGACTGGCGAGTTACCCCCCCCCCCCCTCTGACGTGTCTCTGCAGGTGTACCTGGACGTCAAGGCGGGCAGCACCGCCCTGGGCTGGCGAGTTACCCCCCTCTGACGTGTCTCTGCAGGTTTATCTGGACGTGAAGGCTGGCAGCACCGCCCTGGGCCGCATCATCATCACGCTGCGCTCAGACGTGGTACCCAAGACGGCCGAGAACTTCCGCTGTCTGTGCACACACGAGAAGGGGTTCGGCTACAAGGGCTGCACCTTCCACAGAGTCATACCCGGCTTCATGCTGCAGGTGGGTGATTGTGGGGCACAATGCCGGGTGGAGGTGTGTCCGTTAGGTATGTTCATAATCCACGGGCTTTTACCGAGCTTATGCTTCAGGTAGGGAGTGGAATGTTTGTGAGTGCGGGAGACTGCCGGACGGCGGTGTTTTTGGTTCAGAGAGACTGTCAGATGAAGGTGTTTGCAGTTGTGGTTAGATGTGTTTGTGTTCCACCATGTCTTGGTGCTGCAGGTGGGTAGGACTGCTTGTGAACAGATAAACGTCTCGAAATGCTAGTGTTTGGGCCCCACTACGCTGTTTGATTTGGCGCATGGAGTGTTGAGTTGTAACTGATCTACGCGTTTGGGATGAATTGTTTTTATTCTGTTTGTGAGACAAACAGAGATAGATTGACCAAAGTGTTTGTGATAGACCATGATAGTCTTAGGGTGCTCAAATTGCGTGATCTGTTTGCAGTTGCGTTACAATGTGATGGTGTTAGTAATTCATGGATTCCGTCACGCTCATATTGGTCACCCGACACTCTCTGTGTAACTCGCTGTCCTCCTGCCACTCTGTCCATCTCTCACCCTTCTCTCCCTCGTTAACAGGGCGGCGACTTTACGGCCAATAACGGCACTGGTGGCAAGTCCATATACGGCGGCAAGTTCGCCGACGAAAACTTCACCCTCTCGCACGAGCCGTACTGCCTGTCGATGGCCAATTCCGGGCCCGGTACCAACGGCTCGCAGTTCTTCATCACGACCGACCGCACCGACTGGCTGAACGGCAAACACGTGGTGTTCGGGAAGGTAACGGGAGGCGCGGACGTGGTGAAAAAGGTGGAGAGACTGGGATCCAAGTCGGGCAAAACCGGCGAGAAGGTGGTCATTCACAGCTGCGGAGAAATGGTGTGACGAGAAGGACAGGGGGCGATGATGTGAGGGACGGGGGAGAAGAGTAGGGAGACGATGGAGAAGGATAGGGTGTGTGTGTGTGGGGGGGGGGGGGGGAATAAAGTGTGAGGTAGAGGGGAGAAGGATAGGCCGGGAACACGGGGAGAAGTTGGTGATGCAACTGCGTAGAGACGATGTGACGGGAGGAGAGGATTGGGGAAGGGGCTTGGGGTGAGAGTGTTATAGGAGTCGGGAGTGAAGCGTGTGCCGTGAATCACGGATGGATGTAATGTAGGAGCCAGGAGGGTGATGGCGCGAAACGGCTCCACCTTCAACCAAAGTCATCAATATTGATGGCTTTGTATCAGCGTGTTTGCGGACGTATGCTGGGAGTGTACTGGGGCGATGGATCGTCAGGCGTGTATGTGATGGTAAAGCCAGAGCCAGATGAGAGTTCAGGCGCGACTGTCGGATAGAATGCAGATTGTGTCGACTCCCCGACTGGAGTAACGGGCTGCGCCGTGGACCAGTTCCCGTGTCGACTCCCGACAGTTTGTGTCTTTGTGTCGCCTTCCCGACTGTTTGTGTCGACTCCCCGACAGCTTGTGTCGCCTCCCCGACTGTTTGTGTCGACTCCCGACTGTTTGTGTCCGCTCCCGACAGTTTGTGTCGGCTCCCCGACTGGAGTACGGGGCTGCGCCGTGGACCCATTCCCGTGTCGACTCCCGACTGTTTGTGTCGGCTCCCCGACTGGAGTAGCGGGGCTGCGCCGTGGACCCGTTCCCGTGCCGGCTCCCGACAGTAATTTGGTCGGCTCCCCGACTGTTTGTGTCGACTCCCGACTGTTTGTGTCGGCTCCCGATAGTTTGTGTCGACTCCCCGACTGGAGTACGGGGCTGCGCCGTGGACCCGTTCCCGTGCCGGCTCCCGAGGTGGAGCTCATTGGCCTTATACACATCATCGCCGCACTGTTGTACATTTGTAAATGAGACGTGGCGCTCACTCATCCCAATTACCCATTTGTTCATCACGTGACCATCAGATGCCTCACTAAATATAGTGTGTTGATAATGGACTGATGTGTGTTGATCAATCTATAGTTACAGATCCTCAAGGACAGGGCTGGGTAGAATGTGTCGACACATGCACGAGCCCAATGCCGTCTGGTGACATGGGTGCTGTTTCTATTTGACTGCCGTGTGAATAACAATGCGGCAGTTCCCAGCAAGTTTCCTAAGTGTCAATTTTTTTTTCGAAACTGAGATTTTTATATCATTCGACTCAGCCGAGTGGTATAGAAATCTCGATTTCGAAAAAGTTGACACTTATGTTCTTGCTGGGAACTGTCGAATAGTTGAATATCGCACAGTCGATAGGACGATGTTTTTCTTTTCTTTTTTACCATCGACTTCAGTTCTTGGTAAATTCCTTCATAAAAGAGATATTTGTATCTGGATATGAAAACACATCCTTTTTTAATACATTTTATTATAAAATTATTGTAACTAATGTCTGAAAAAGTTCGTCGTAGGGTATCGATGTAAAACGTGGGCCACTGTAACTCACAAATGACCATTTTCTGAATAACACTTCACAGCGGATTATTGTCTTCGGGCCCGCGACAGTGACCTGGGAACGTCGGGAACCTCTCACACAGGCTATCAAGCACAGTTTCTACGCTTGCTATTATGGAAGCGTCCCCTAGCAGGTCGTCATAAGCCGTACTTCACATCGCCCTCCGCGTTCGTCCTATCATAGAGTAAATTGCCCGTGCCCATTGTAAAGCTATCTGAATAAAATCCTTTCCACGGAATAAGCTACGCTGTCGCTGTGGAATGGATCTGATGTAAACAATGCGGTAGATAGACAAAAAGTACGTCTACTGTTCGTGCCAACCGCGCCTGGGCGCGTAGACGTACAGTGCGTTAATGATACATGCCATAACGGCACATTCTGAATAAGAGTAATTTACAGCACTCTGATCTCACGCAGCTCGAAACTATTCAACGGAACACATCTTCAAAGATAAACACTAGTCCTAAAATAAAACGCGTATGGTAATTCTCGTTTGGAAACTTGCCCTTCGACAGCCCATCATACCGGAGACCTCTTCAGATGCCATAAAAGAACGGGATTTTTAGAACCTGGTGTTCCCTCGAAAGCTCGGTGCAAGCTCTTCAGATATATCCGAGTATCGGTGAACACACGAGTACCATCCGCAACGCACGGCAGCACTCAGTCGTTGTTGATCTCTCGGATCCCGTGTCAGATCCAGCCACATTTCAAATCACCGCCACGCCCGCCATATTCCCCGCGCCGACAGCAGCGCCACGACGGCGGGTTTTGGAACTGCAGCTTGTGGCCGCCGTCCACAGGTGGCGCCGCGCTCAGTTCCGCCGGCCGGCCGACTTGGGCGGCTTTTTCTGGACGATGATGGGGTTGGACTCGACGACAATCTCTCCGGCGAAGCGGACCTTCTGCCTGCCGATGGTGTCGGAGGGGCTGAGCGTCTCCTCCGTCTCGATGCTCTGCTGGGCGGTGCCCTGCGCCGGCGCGCCGCCAGACAGCGAGTTGTCCAGCGGCGAGCCGCTCAGACCTGCCGGACGGGACGGGACGGGGCTAGAGACGTGGCATGGCGCACTGAACGGGTTGTGGGGGGTGATCTCCTCACACAAATGGATTCTGAACGGATTGCGTGAATCAGGAACCCATTGAACAAGACTGCTTCAATGGCATTACGTGCCAGCTCTTCGTAATAACAGTTCCCAGTGCTGCATAAAATGCAGTCAAGGTAGCACCAAACCCTAGTATTCTAGGAATTCTAGGAATTCGCAGTATGAAATTGAATACTCGACGGAGTACTCCAAATTCAAATAAAAGCTTCCCAATTAGCCCAAAGCCGCGAATTATAACCGTCGCTCGGGTCAGCCCCCCCCCCCCGGCCATCCCGGGAGTTTCTCTCACCGTCGGTCTCTCCGCCGGAGAAGGCGAACCCGCTGTCCGCCGTCTGGCGACGGGACCGGGAGCGGGAGCGGCGCTTATCCCGGCGCGACGACTTGTTGCCGCCGGCGTTAAAACGCGTCGTCAGCTTCCTGAAATAGATACCAGATGCACATGAGGGACTGGTAGCGACGGGAATGTGATAAGCAGGCCTGAGTGTGGCGGCGGCTTACTAGTTGTTTGTAGGGCTAGGCCACAAATAACTCGCATGTGGTACGCCAACAAGTGATGCTCCAAGCGATGGATGGAAGCCCCTAACCGGCTGTCAAGTGTCATGTGCCCACCAGATGTGTGCTCCTACCCAGTATTAGATGTGTGCCTCCACTGAAGGTCGTGCGATATCGCACCAGTTGGGCAAGTGCGATATCCTCACAAAACTCCTCCTTCACTCCACACCCTTGACTCCTTATCTAAAACAGACACAACAAACCCATCTGCCTCCCTTAGATGGCTAGCTGACCTGACTCGGGTCACACAGTGGAACTGGGATACTTCACTCGGGTCACACGGGTTCAGGGGTACCTGACTCGGGTCACACAGTTGCTGAGGTACCTGACTCGGGTCACAGACTCACTTGACGAAGCAGCGCTGACTGCTGGGATACCTGACTCGGGTCATACGATGGAACTTTGATATCTGACTTGAGTCACGATGGTACTGGGACACCTGAATCGGGTCACGGTGGTACTAGGACACCTGAATCGGGTCACGGTGGTACTAGGACACCTGAATCGGGTCACGGTGGTACTAGGACACATGACTCGGGTCACGGTGGTACTAGGACACCTGAATCGGGTCACGGTGGTACTAGGACACCTGAATCGGGTCACGGTGGTACTAGGACACATGACTCGGGTCACGGTGGTACTAGGACACCTGAATCGGGTCACGGTGGTACTAGGACACCTGAATCGGGTCACGGTGGTACTAGGACACCTGACTCGAGTCACGGTGGTACTGGGACACCTGACTGGCGAGTCACGGACTCACTTGACGAAGCAGCGCTGACTACTGGGATACCTGACTGGAGTTACGGTGGTACTAGGGCACCTGGCTGGAGTCACGGTGGTACTAGGACACCTGACTCGAGTCACGGTGGTACTACGACACCTGACTCGGGTCACAGACTCACTTGACGAAGCAGCGCTGACTGCTGGGATAGGTACCTGACTCGGGTCACACGGTTGTACTATAGGACACCTGACTCGGGTCACGGTGGTACTAGGACACCTGACTCGAGTCACGGTGGTACTACGACACCTGACTCGGGTCACAGACTCACTTGACGAAGCAGCGCTGACTGCTGGGATACCTGACTCGGGTCACACGGTTGTACTATAGGACACCTGACTCGGATCACGATGGTACTGTGACACCTGACTCGAGTCACGGACTCACTTGACGAAGCAGGCGCAGGTGCTGGGGATGCGGAAGTTGTCCGCCTCCAGCTTCTGGTTAGCGTCCATGGCCAGCATTTTCCGATAGATGTACTTCTGTTTGCAGACTGTGAACAGCTCCCCTATCTTACACGGCCTGCCCTCGTCCCTGTCGGGGCAGCGAGGTCGCCGGGTCAGGTGAATTCACATGGGGATGATACTGACTCATTCACAAAACAAATGGTAGGGTCAGGGAGATATTTCACTAGTAGCAAAATTTTCTGTCATGCCTTATGTGCCAATCGTGATATATCAAAGGCTAGAACTTATATTGGTCGAGACTCTATTCAACATTCAATATATGAAAGAAACAGTAATGAGATGCAACCGAAAAATACGACTGCCCCACGTCTAACGGCCCTTTTGCCGCCTTCAGTATTGAGTAGCTCCCGTAATCCGTCAGTTTGTCGGCACTTACAGACACTTTTCCACGCGGATGCTCTGGTGAGGTACTTACAGGCACTTTTCCACGCGGATGCCTTGGGTCATTGAGTCCACATTGGCCACGTACAGCCATTCCTTTTTATCGTTCATCGCCATCGTCGGGAAAATTATCTCCTCCTGCGGGTGAACAAGCAGGTGAACGGTCAGCACAGGGATGAAATACTCTCCATGGTGTGTCGTTTCGGGAACTAGCGAATGAAGTTTAGTACCGCCGTTCACCGGTGGATGGCGCTAGCTGGTAGTTTCGGCGAAAACTCCGTCTGAGATGTTTGAAGGCTTCCCTTAATCCCTTGTTCAAACATGGACCCCCGTTAGCCCCGGCAGAAGTATTTGTCCAGTGTACCTACACCGCACCTGAGGACGGGTCAGCTGAGGGAGGGGAGTCACTATTGTGGCCTGAGGAATGCCGCGGCGGTCGGGGGACGGGGTCGGGAGGAGGGATGGGGGGGGGGGGGGGAGGCAGCGCAGTTCTTGCGGTGCCGGGCTGGCTTGTCGCCTGGCTACGCTCAGTCGGCGAGGCGCTGCGCATGACCCGGGAGCAACTGAGAGTCAATATAGACAATTGGCCCGTTTGTAAGCACGAACACTTGGAATATTGCTGTTGCAGAATTTTAGCATAGGCACGATGTTTTTTGTGCCAAATTTTGTGCAGGTAGGTACCGACATACTACATGTAGGGAATTGATAGATGTTTATTGTGACAAAGTTTCCAAAAATCAGTTCAAAATATTTTGAAATATCGAGGTTTTAGTGACGTCATGATTTGAGATTTCAACAAAAAACGACACATGTTTAAAAAATCATGGGTATAAAATCACAGAATAGACATACAGACATGCCGTATACGTCATTGGACTGCCAATACCTCCGGCTCCGGGGCCATGTAGCGATACGGGGAAAGCAACGTTCGAAAAAGCGTCAGGAATAATCGCGAAATTACTTGCGTCACTTTTTCGGTCAGGTCAAAGGTCAGGTCACCAGAGGTGTTTTGGACCCATGCTACTGAAAGCCCAATTTCATGTGTTTGACCTGACCTTGACCCGACCTGTGGCCTTGAAATTCAACTTTCAGGTACTCATCGGAAGTGTCTCGTCGCGTTCTTTCGGTTGCCTCCTCGTGCGTTTTGCTGCGTCTATTGGTTCTTGAGTTATCGGCTGGGTAGCTCTATTGGTTTCCGAGTTGTACGCCACTTTTTTTGAAGAAAAAATGTTGACATTGGCAAAATTTGACCTTTGGCGGCCTGAACTTTCACCTGACTTAAGGCTAGCTGGGGTCAGTCCAGGTCAGGTCAACCATGAGGCGTCCTGCCGGCTATCCATCCATAGGGGCGTTCCACGATAAATCGACAAATAAAAATTAAATTTGCACCCTCATATTTTATTTTTCGTTGAAAACTGGTGTAACGAGTTGTGATGGGCGGGGAAGCCAGCTGTAGCAAGGATTTTTTTCTTCGAACAACGGTTTCCGAGATATAGCCTCGGGCAATTCCAGCAGGTCGCGCTGCAGCCCTATGTTTGGCGGCCTATAACTCAGAAACTATTGGTTTTCTACGAAAAAAAAAACTTTATTACGGAGCGAGCCAAGCGAGCGTAGTCTTTCCTTAGATTAACGGAAATTTCTGAGTATGAGCGGCCGGCCGGCCGGCCGGCCGTGCGGACGCTTTTGCGAGGCTTATATCTCAGAACCACTTGACCGATTTACATGCGGTAATTTTTGTAGTGTAGCTTCATTCCTTCTACCAAGTATTGGACTATTCCCGATGCATGTGGGTGACCCCTTATGCACGTGCCACGTGCAAAACGAAGAGGTGTCACTTTTGTAATTGTTGCAATATCTCGGTAACTACTTGGCCGATTGCGCTGAAATTTGGCATGTAGGTAGGCACCCACTAGGCACTGCATATCCATGTGCCAGAGTTGGGGTGCTGCTGCACGTGCGCACGTGCAGGGGTCGTTTTCAGATCTCGAGAACGGCTCGAACGATTGCTCTCAAATTTGGTACACAGTTAGGGACCGGTTAGTAGGGTGCCGTGCAAAAGTCAGTCGGGACCCATTTTGCACGTGCGCACGTGCAAGGTGCCGCTTCCAGATCTCGAGAACGGCTGGGCCGATTGTGCTCAAATTTGGCACATCGCTAGAGACCGGTTAGTAGGGTGCCTTGCACAAGTCAGTTGGAGGTACCCCCTCGCAAGTTCGCACGTGCAAGGCCCATCCTCTCGCTCGCTCCGTTAGTCGCCCCAAAAGGCGTTATACTGGTATGGTTCAACTCACAATCAGCCAACAAACATTTTTGCCATCTCGGATCTTCAATTTTTGAAAAATTTTGATCACGTGACCTTTTGACCTATTTTTCGAAGAGTGACCTTGATATTTTCCCCACTGAAAGTTGCAATTTTGTTTGATGACGATTAAAGCCTTATTAACCCTCGCCCATGTAGGGGGGGTTGGTGCAACCCCCCCCTGAGGTTTTTCGGAAATAGTGCAAAAACGGCGGCGCGCAGCGCCGCCAAATTTTGGGTAACTTATGGGGCAAACCTTGCGCATCTTTTGATAAAAAAATTTGACCGGGTCATGTCAGGTCACGGAGTTATGACGTCACAAAGGGAACAGCCTCCGGCCGGATTTTCACAAACTGAGTGCCAACGCCCGAGGTTTCCTGCCGGTGGTACGGACATCGGTTGATGGATCGTGATGAAACTTCCCATGCATGTTGGGGCAAGTATTGGCTATCATATGGTATAAGAAACTTGACCGGGTCAGGTCAGGTCACGGAGCTATGACGTCACAAGAGGAACAGCGTCCGGTACTATTTTTGAAAAGCGCCCGAACCACTATTTTGCTAATTCTTGTCACCTCAATGGGAATATGCAGCAATATTAGCTTCTATAGGGAGCAAATGGACCTTCCAAATCCAAAAATACAATCAGATTTCAAAAATTTAAATTTTGATTTTTCGAATTTCTGCCGCCGACTGTGACCTTGCCGACTTCCGGCGCTCCCAACGCGCCATTTTTAGAGCTAGGGAAACGAAATACATACCAAACGATAGAGAATTGATCAAGGAACACGATAGTGAAGGTTTCAAGTCGATATCTCCCACCGTTTTGCCGCAATCGCCGCGGAAAGTTGAAAAAAGTATATTTTTCCGAAAATTTGACCTTTGACCGGTCAAAAGTAGGTCAAATGTTGACCTAGGACCAAAAAATATACCACCAATCGCGAGATCTCGGCGAGAGCAATCCGTTGGTCTTTTCCGCTAAGCTCTACGACGCTCCGTATTCAAACGCCAAGGGGGGGGGTCGCACCAACCCCCCCCCCCTGCATGGACGAAGGTGGCAGATCGCCGTTTACGGGCGAGGGTTAATTGTCATTCATATGCGAAAATAAAAAAGTGGATATCGCCCTGCGTTGACCTCAGGCCAGGTCATTTTTATGACCTGTCCATTATTCCGAGCGGGAGCGACAGCGAGATCTCGAGAATAAAGCAAGATAGCGACAAGCAGTAAACGGTGCAGGGTACAAATGGATAAGGTCTATAATTTTTACTGAGGTCATTTTCAGGTCAGATCAAAGATGACGTCACAGGAGCAAAAAGGAAGTCAAAATTGCGGCACTACATATATATGAAGTTTTCCCTTGTCCGGGGTTCAACCGGTAGTTTATTATCATCAATCCATTCCTTTCAATGCATTTAGTGCAGATAACAATAAATGAGCTAACTCGCAAATAGGTCAAAATAAACATAATTCGCCCGTATTGATAACGAACAATGTGACAATTTTTCTAGAATAACTTTCAAGGTATCCCAGCTAGGAACAAACTAATAGCACCATCGTGATTCTCTCGTCGATCCGCATCGAAATATATGTATGTTGACCTCGAAAGGTCGAAAGGTCAAAAGTTGACCTTAGGTCACGTGACGAGCGGGAGCGACAGCGAGATCTCGAGAATAAAGCAAAGTAGCGACAAGCGGTAAACGGTGCAGGGTACACACGGATAAGGTCTATAATTTTTATTGAGGTCGTTTTCAGGTCAGGTCAAAGATGACGTCACAGGAGCAAAAAGGAAGTCAAAATTGCGGCACTATATATATGAAGTTTTTCTCGAATAACTTTCCAGGTATCCCAGCTAGGAACAAACTAATAGCACCATCGTGATCCTCTCGTCGATCCGCATCGAAACATATGTATGTTGACCTCGAAAGGTCGAAAGGTCAAAAGTTGACCTTAGGTCACGTGACCTAAATAAAAATTATAGACCTTATCCATTTGTACCCTGCACCGTTTACCGCTTGTCGCTATCTTGCTTTATTCTCGAGATCTCGCTGTCGCTCCCGCTCGTAATAATGGACAGGTCATAAAAATGACCCGACCTGAGGTCAACGCAGGGCGATATCCACTTTTTATTTTCGCATATGAATGACAATTGATAAGGCTTTAATCGTCATCAAACATAATTGCAACTTTCAGTGGGGAAAATATCAAGGTCACTCTTCGAAAAATAGGTCAAAAGGTCACGTGATCAAAATTTTCAAAAATTGAAAATCCGAGATAGCGAAAATGTTTGTGGGTTGATTGTGAGTTGAACCATATAAAGTTTTTATCGTAAAAAAACAATAGTTTTTTAGTTATAGGCCGCCAAACATAGGGCTGCAGCGCGACATCCAGGAATTGCCCGAGGCTATATCTCGGAAACCGTTGTTCGAAGAAAAAAAAAAAATCCTTGCCACAGCTGGCTTCCCTGCCCATCACAACCCATTAGACCAATTTTAAGCAAAAAATAAAATATGAGGGTGCAGGGCACTTGTCGATTTGTCGTGGAACGCCCCCATAGTAGGTATCAACTACCACTGACGGCGTCGTAACATGTTACGAAGGCACTAAAACTACTAAGCAGATATGTGCATGGATCCGAGAAAATGGATCTGGGATCTGATCCCACGGATCCTGATCTCAGATCCGACGGGATTATAGATCCAGTTCTGTAATTTATCGAGAGATACGTAGGGATCACAGATCCGAGTCTTAACCCGCGCCCCGTGGGGCTATCGGCGGACCCTACAATCCGCAGGGGGGGGGGGCGTTTCGGCCCCCTAAGATCTCAGAAATTTACCGGCCGATTTTCAAAGTTCAAACGGCGTTCGATAGCCCCACCGGGGAACTACCTAGAACATGACGTCATTCTGACGTCATTTGTGGCCAACCTATCATAGCCTCTGGAAAAGTTTTGGTCACAATGTGTAAAGTTGATGCACAGACGGGTTCTGAAAGTTTGGTGGCGATATCTCCAGCCGTTTAGGAGATATCGACGGAAAATGACAGGGGGCCGTTTCGGCCACCCTACGGGGCGCGGGTTAAGATCCAGTGAGATCATAGATCCTCACTTTTTTGTCAACACATATATCCCAAAAAAGCACTTGTTTCAACTCACAAACGTTCTGTTTTGGTGATTTTATGTGATCGCACGTCATAATCCCTAGTTTTGTGTCACTTGTTGGCATAGAAACCCTTTAAAACATGGTTTCAAATGTGGTGCATGGTGGGATCCACTTAGATCATAGATCCATGTTCTTAATTTATCGTCAGATCATATGAGATCATAGATCCAAGACGTATTTTTCACGCCGGATCCGGTGGGATCATAGATCCCAACTAGTACTTTGCTTCGAGATCCACTGAGATCATAGATGCATCACTCGGATCCATGCACATGTCTGCTACTAAGTAAATGTTCAATCGGATGCCAGGAACATGTAAAACTCGAAAAAGTGAATCAAGGTCCTCAAAGGTCAATGACCTTGACCTGACCTTTCACCATCGTAATGCACGGGATGAACATCATTCGACATGTTCGGACGTTTACAACACACAAAAAAGACTGGAAACGCGCGGATAATGTGATCTGACATACGCTGAATCGCGATTTCGGTCAAACATGGTCTCGAGAAAAAGGCCAGGGGTCAAAGGTCATTTTGGTCAAGGTCATGAAAAAAGAGCATGTGTAAAATTGATCAACTCGGGGGTACTGAAAGTTTCGTCGCGATCGTCCGCTTTTTGAGCGAGATTATTCGCGAAAAACCGAGGGGGCGGGTCCATCCAACTACCCCTACACATGCGAGGGTTAAAACACTAAAATAAAGTCATGATAAATATTAACATATTTGCTGTAAATATTTTTTGCAGATTTAGTCCATATAACAGTGTTTGCCACGGGCCGCAAAATCCCAGTCCAGCCCGGCCCAGCGCGAACCCATGCATAGTAAAATTGTTAAAGCCCAGCCCGGCCTAGCCCGTCCAGCCCAGCCCAGCCCGTCAAAAATGAATGGATTAAAGGTAGTGTGCCACCTTTGAAAGATTTCCCGTTTTATTTTTCCTAGGATAAGAAGCTTCTGTTTTTACCTAATATCGCAAAAAAAAAAATCAAAAATGGGCCTGGAATAGTGCCTTTTTCGCCTAAAAGTTTATCGGTTTTTAGATATGTATAACAACTGTAGTGGGCTCACCTGCAAACAGGCGTCGGGCAACAATCGCGAATGCGGCGCACTTGTGACAATAAGCAAATGTCATTATAGTGTTACGACCATACGACGTACGGGAATGAGTTATCAGCTGTCTAATCGTAGACAACACAATGTCGAGCCTTAAACTGTAAGCCTGTATTGGTATTGTTTCTTAAATTTGGCTGTCGAACATTAATTTGTGGTTTGAAATATGATTTTATGTAAAATAATTGATATGAAACAGCCGTCTCTTAAGTTATGACCCCATTACACCACACGCAAGTGGCAGAAATGACAATGATCAGCTGACGCATTTTTCTTGGCCGAAGTCAGAGCGCGCGGCCCGACGCACCACGCGTATTTGGAAATTCCGACCTCGACGAGCATCAGAAGCCACCTAACAGGCGTGTTCGAAACCGCAGGAGATGATGATGAACGGGTTTATCGAAACTTGATTGGATGAGCCTATCGGTAATAGCGATTTTAGTGTGTGCATTTATTGTTCATAGTGGTGTGAAATGTGGTTGGGGTACGACCGACAACCCGTCGGGGCGAATTTCGCATTGGGGTACTCAAAATTTGAAGAATTTAAGACGTTTCCATAAGTTTTGAAGGTATGGATAAGTTCTAAAAATCCGGTTCTCCTTATCCGGGTCATTAACTCCATATGGTCCAAGAAAGCTGGCACACTACCTTTAAAAGTCATGGACACCAAACAGGTATTACATATGTCACCCATAGGTGCAAAGAAACAATCTTTTGGGAGCAGTACCTATGCACAATGCACGTTGCACATATATGCTTTCATTCGTTTTTTTTAGTCTTGCACAGTAATAAGCTAGTTGTGGTTTTTAGCCCAGTCGCGAACCTCTCTGTCCACTTTACAGTCCTTGGCCCAGCCCATCCACAGCCCATCGATTATTTATAGGTATTTGAGGGCCCAGCCTGCAGCCCGTGACCCAGCCCAGCCCATGACCCATTGGGCTGGCCCGGCCCATGGCGAAGACTGCCATATACCTAAGTCCACTTGCCAGAAAGCCCGTCGTGAAAATGGCTATTTTTCGGCAGACTGGCTTCGGGTATGACTTTGAGCCATTCAGTTAGCGATGTCGATTCTACTCTGGAGTCGGAGTTAGTAAGATTTTGGTGACTCTGGGTCCAACTCCAATTCTACTGTCCTGGCTCAGACCCATTTTAATCTTGCTCCGCCCCATCATTCAGATCGCAAATTCTAAGATCGATGGAGATCCTATATCGATAAGAACAAGTATCATAATGCGAAAAGGCTCCAGACCGGTCACACGTGGAAGAAATTATACCATGGAGCAGTATGTTTTTCCATGGCGGCGTTTCAAGCTAACAAACAGCCCGGTTACCTTAGTGTTCGTGCAAGTATCTCTTGTTGACGACGCGTGCGAAACGTCAGAAATTAGTGAAAAGCCTGTGTGAATACCACCGTCACTTATTTCCCTTCTCAGTAGCAGTAACAGCGGGAGGTCTGGGAGAGGGTCAAAGCGTCCAACCCTTCCGGCGCCCGTGCCTTCGCTAACCCTTCCAGGAACACGCGCGCGGCCGCTATTGTGCGCCCGTCAAACCCAGCCCGCCCTTTGACAGCGGGCGGGTCATCAGGGGTCCGCCCGCGTCCCTTCCTGTGACGTCACTATGGTCCTGGAACGCAAGCGAAGCGTAGCCCAGCGGTGCATTGTTGTCATTGTTGTGGGTAGTGGTACAGTCCACAGCAGAAGTAATGTGGGGTTTCAGTCATGGGTATGTTCTGCTTCTGAAGCTTAGGAACGATTAGCCAGACTACAATGAAACTTTGAATGTAGCTTATATGTATCGTCACCCTTGCAGCTGCAAATTTAGCTATTGACATCTTCTTTTCGATCACTCCGCATTAAACAATCGCCAGTCAAAGCCAACCGTTGAGATTGGTAAAACCCTACATTACTTTAGCGGTGGGCTGTACATAGGCATTAAAAACAATCAATTGTGCTAGCATCAGTACAACGCCTTTTGGGGCGACTCACGAAATTGCGATGGGGTACCTCCAACCGAGTTGTGCATGGCACCCTACTAACCGGTCTCTAGCGATGTGCCAAATTTGAGCACAATCGGCCCAGCCGTTCTCGAGATCTGGAAGCGGCACCCTGCACGTGCGCACGTGCAGAATGGGTCCCAACTCCCAACTGACTTGTGCACGGCACCCTACTAACTGGTCCCTAACCGTGTACCAAATTTGAGCGCCATCGGTCCAGCCGTTCTCGAGATCTGGAAACGACCCCTGCACGTGCGCACGTGCAGCAGCACCCCAACTCACATGGATGGATGGATATGCATTGCCTAGTGGGTGCCTACCTACATGCCAACTTTCAGCGCAATCGGCCAAGTAGTCACCGAGATATTGCAACCATGTAAAACTGACAACTGACACAAAACAAAACTGACACCTCTTCGTTTTGCACGTGGCACGTGCATAAGGGGTCACCAACATGCAACGGGAATGGTCCAATACTTGGTAGAAGGAATGAAGCTACCCTACAAAAATTACCGCATGTAAATCGGTCAAGTGGTTGCTGGGATATAAGCGTCGCAAAATCGTGACCACAGCTGGCCGGCCGGGCGCTCATACTCAGAAATTTCCGTTATTCTACGTAAGACTCCGCTCGCTTCGCTTGCTCCATGTCTCTCTCGTCTAATGGTGTAGAATGGTGCGTAATTTGACCTCCAAAGATGAACATTTTTACCCCCCCCCGGCACAGGGGAGGGGGTTGATGCAACCCCCTAAGGTTTTTCGCGAATAACTCGCGTAAAAAGCGGCCGATTGCGACGAAACTTTCAGTACCCTCGCATTGATCAATTGTACACCTACCCTGAAAATTTTATGACCCTGACTCCAATGACCTTTGACCTGTGACCTCTTTTCCGTGACCATGTTTGGCCGAAATCGCGATTCGGCGTATGTCGGCTCACATTAGCCGCGCGTTTGCAAGCTTTTCGTGGTTTCAAACGTTCAAACATGTGATTTGATGTTGCTCCCATGCATTAGGGTGGGTGTCAAGGTCACCTGAAGGTCAGGTCAGGTCATTGACCTTTGGTGACCTCGGTTCACTTTTTCGAGTTTTACATGTTTCTAAGCTAGTTTTTGGAGCTGAATTCGAATTTAGCAACCATTTGAACATTTATGAAGTAGTTTTGGTGCCTTCGTAACATGTGACGAAGCTGTCAGAGGCGGATGACACGCATTACGAATACCCGTCGCGACCCCTACCGGTTGACCTGACCTGACCTGACCCGACCTGGTCTAAATGCTTAACGACATCATCTGTGATCAAAACTAACACGATATTCGTGATCAGCACCCCGGAAAACCGCTTAGCAGCCACGCTTTACGACTTTCTAACAGGTCCCGACATTCCCGATTTTTGTGTCATTGACCTGACCTGGAAGGTCAACCGATGACCTAGGATCTTAAAGTTGGGTATCATTGGCTTCCTCTGGTGACGGGCAACACGCTCGTTTTTTCCGCGAAGCTCTAGCTCCACCAGGGGTCAAACGCGAGGGGGGGTTGTACCCCCCCCCTGTGCCGTCGAAGGACTCAAAATGGCCTGTGCCGGCGAGGGCCATGACCCGATTCGAGGTCGAGCTCATGACCTGACCGATAAAACTCATGTTGCATCCCAATCGATTGCTCATTGTAAAACTGAACGCATTGCAGCTGTTTTTACTGCTCTTCCATCATCCATGTCTCCACTCTCCATCACATGTCAATTTTCCAAAAGTGCCTTTTGTCGACTGCTTAACCCTCGCCGGCACAGGGGGCAACCATCCCCTAAGGTTTTTTCGCGAATAACTCGCGTAAAAAGCGGCCGATCGCGACGAAACTTTCAGTCCCTCGCATTGATCAATTTTACACCTACCCTGAAAATTTCATGACCCTGAGCCAAATGACCTTTGACCTGTGACATGCTTTCCGAGACCATGTTTGGCCGGAATCGCGATTCGGCCTATGTCGGCTCGCATTAGCCGCGCGTTTGCAAGCTTTTTGTGGTTTCAAACGTTCAAACATGTGATTTGATGTTGCTCCCATGCATTTGGGTGGATGTCACGGTCACCTGAAGGTCAGGTCAGTTCATTGACCTTTGGTGACCTTGGTCCCTTTTTCGAGTTTTACATGTTTCTAGGCTTGTTTTTGAAGCTGAATTCTAATTCAGCAACGATTTGAACATTTACGAAGTAGTTTGGTGCCTTCGTAACATGGTACGAATCTGTCAGAGGCAGTTGACACGTATTTCGAATACCAGTTACGACCCCTACTGGTTGACCTGACCTGACCTGACCCGACCTGGTCTAAATGCTCAATGACATCATCTGTGATCAAAACTAAAACGATATTCGTGATCGGCACCCCGGGAAAATCACATAGCAGCCACACAACCCTCGCCCCGTTGGGGGGGGGGGGGGCATTTGGGCCCCATCTGTGGTTTTTCCTGAATAGCAAGAAAACGGCGGCGCGCAGCGTCGCCAAATTTTCAGTACCTTCCCGGGCATCAATTTGACACCTTCGCACCAAATTTCAAGTCTTGGGTCACCTTAGGTCAGGAGCTATTGAGGTCAAACTGAGGTCATGTTCGAGCAAAAATGAGCAAAAAGCATGCAATCTTGAAACGCTCACCAAATTTGCAGTTACCAAGCAATTTCAAAGTTCTTTATATGGTCTAGCAGACAAAAAGCGGCGCTACAAAACTACAATCTCGGATTTTCAAAATTTTGGGTTTTAGACCCCCAAAAACTCAAAAAATTGATTTTTTAGAAAAACTAAAAAAAATCCAAAAAAATCCGAATTTTGAAAAAAAACGGAAATATATGATAGTCCCTGTGCTCTTCTATATACACCCAAATTTCAGATCGATATCTCGTTTTTTGGCCAAGTTATAGCGAAAAACTGTTCAAAAATGATGACGTCAAATTTTTCAACTCAATTTTTAGCGATTCTAGACCACGTAGGGCAAGACCACCATTGAACTCCCCGTGACGAGCTGCATGATATCGATACCCTTTTTATGCAAAATATCAACTTTGAAATTTGACCTAATTTGACCTGACCTTGACCTGACCTTGACCAAAACGTGACCTAAGCTGGCTCAAAAGTCTGCCTGACCCACATAATCGCATTTGTCATGTAAAATGGACCATAAAACATGTATCACACGACACTTTCATATTGTGACCCCCCCCCCCAGTGACCTGACCTCTGTGACCTGACCTGGTATCAGTGACCTCAAATAGCAAAATATGTGTTTGAAGAACATTTCCCCATCGATGATTTTCAATAAAATGCATTTTACTCGATTTTACAACGCATTTCTTGAAATGCCTGTAAACTGTGAAAATTCGACCTTTGACCTGACCTGTGACGTCATCGGTTTGACCTGGGTCAATAAATTTGGGTCACAAGGTAGTACCCTGATAGGGCTATCCAACACCGTTTGCCGCTTGTCGCTAGGTTGCGTGGTTCTCGAGATCTTAGGGGGGGGGGGGGCAAATTGCCCCCCCCCCCCAACGGGGCGCGCTGCTCGGCAGAGCCCAACGGGGCGCGGGTTAACGACTTTCTAACAGGTCCCGATTTTCCCGACTTCTGGGTCATTGACCTGACCTGGAAGGTCAACCGATGACCTAGGACCTTAAAATTGGGTATCATCTCATCGGCTTCTTCTTGTGACGGACAGCACGCTCGTTTTTTCCGCGAAGCTCTAGCTCTCAGAGGAGTGCAAAATAGAAATATTCCTGCTCTGTGGACCCATTGGTAAAACCTCTACTAGAAAGGTTTAGGTCTTTCAAAAGTGCTACTTCAACAAAACAGCTTTCGCGTGACACGTGCCACCATGGATGGAGCTTTTCCGGGAAAGTTGGTGGGGCAAAAAGGCATCAAACCTACACTGACCGACTGTCAAGTTAAATAAAATGAACACTGAATCAATTCCTATATTTACAAATGTAACATTTTGCATAACACAGACATTCCAAAGCTCCTCAATGATTGATTTGAAAAGCAACAAAGTCCTGCAAATCAGCTCAAGTTGGTGGGGCAAAACACTCATTGGTGGGGCAAAATGGCAAGTTAATTGCGAGGTAGAGGAAATAGGCTTCCCAACAAAAAGGGCGGCAGGTCGATCAGCCCAACCACTGCAACGGTTACTGAGGCCTGAAATACATAGGTATATGCCTCTCAAAAGCGTTACAGGCCGGGCCGGGCCGGCGCCGCTATATGTACCTAAATGCTGATATCTTTCCGTTACGAGTATCTTAAAAAGATTTCGCTTCGCTTGCGCTGTCCGTTCGCTGGTAACAATATTTCTCCTTCGTTTTAAACCTCGCCCGTATTCGTGTTTGCCAGCGTCTAATGCATAGGGGGGGATGCAAGGAGGGTCTGTTGGACCCTCCTTGCCGTTTGGCCTCTGGTGGAGCTAGAGCTTCCAGAAAAGAAAAACGAACGTGTTGCCCGCGACGAGAGTAAGCCAACGATGCCCAATTTTATGGTCTTATTTATGTCATTGGTTGACCTTCCAGGTCAGGTCAATGACCCAAAAATCGGGAAAATCAGGATTTGCCGGAAGTTCGTAAAGTGAGGCTGAAAAAGGGATTTTGCGGGGTACTGAACACGTAGTTCATGTTAGTTTTGATCACATACCTATGATGTCTTAATGTATTTAGGCCAGGTCGGGTCAGGTCAGGTCAGGTCAACCAGTAGGAGTCCTGCCGGCCGGCGGCCATCCATATCAGGTGTTGACCACCACTGACAGCTTCGTAGCATGTTACGAGGGCACCAAAACTACTTCATAAATCTTCAAATGGGAATTCGAAATCAGCTCCAGAGACTACCCTAGAAACATGTTAAACTCGAAAAAGTGAAGCAAGGTCATCAAGGTCATCAATGACCTTGACCTGACCATCACGTGACCTTGAAACCCACACCACAAAAAAGGAAATTGCGCGAATAATGTGAGCCGACATCGCCAATTCGCGATTCCGGTCGAACATGGTCTCGAGAATCAGGTCACAGGTCAAAGGTCATTTGGGTCAGGTCATGAAATTTTAGGAGTATGTGTAAAATTGATTAACTCGAGGGTACTGAGAGTTTCGTCGCGATCGGCCGCTTTTTGCGCGAGATAATCGCGAAAAACCGTGGGGGGGGGGGGGGGGGGTCCGTTCGACCCCGCTATAAGTGCGACTTGCGAGTGTTAAGTCACTAAAGATCTGTCAAAAGTAAAAAACAGGTTATTGCTCGAGATGAGAGGGCAAAGTTGTGCACTTGGAGTGCTTTAACACATCATGAACTTACATGCATACATTCTCGAATTAAACATCAATAATACCGGCTATAGGCATATTGCTCTTTGGAACGTCGCTTTCCGTATGGGGATATCATGGGTCTGAGCCAGCTGACACGGGTGACAGTTGACACCCCCTCAGTGGGGTTCTGACATGGTCTGCGTTGGATCACCCACCACTACAATGGGCGGTTCCTCACAACCAGCGTAATTGACCGGTGTGATGCGGCGACGTGAGGCACGCGCGGGACCGTCTGTCCCCACGCCGTGGCGGTCCGGGTCAGGGGAGCAGCCCCCTCCCCGCGCGGCGGGCGGTCGCCCATTCATCCGCGACCCCAGCCCCATGATTCAGGGGTTGACAGAGGGCAAACAGCACGTATTTAAACTGGGCAAACAGACGGTGTTCTACGCTAGGGACATCTCGCGGCTGTGATTCACGATACTGCTTCGCCAAACTGCCTTTAGATGGTGGGTCAGTCGGTGTCCGTCTGCTGCTGTGCGCCGAGAATTAGCCCTATAAATTACGATGAATTACACTTTCTAGTGTGACGATACCGTCACATTATCATATGGGTCGCGTTTAGATGCAAATGAAGAAACGACTGCGTTGAAAAAATATGTCATTTCATCGAACGTTGAAATGCTCGAAGTGCTCGCTAAAAATAAACTCGCTAACTGAGCCCTAAAGGTCGGCTGCCTTGTTGCATTGCATTTAGGCCAAAAACGCGGGCTGGGTGTAAGTTGTCGAGAAACAATTTTTGGCCTGAAGTGTTCTCTAAAGTATTATCTACATAGATCCAGGGAACATATTTGCTATCTATGATGGCTTAGGAGATATTGAATCTTAAGTCCTCCGGTGTACCCTGTTTTGCGGCGGCCCACGTGTTAAAAGCTGCTGAACATTTTTACTTTGACCAAAAAACGCGGGCACAGTTTTGTCTGTACGAAAATGACTCTTGTCCTATCGCACTCCACGTGGGCTGAAAATTCAGAAACCAGGGAACATATTTGCTACGACCAGTACTTTTCACGATTCAGACCGAAACGTGAAAAAATAGCCCCCAAACCCTATGGCGGGCACCTCTCCGCTGCGCCCGGCCGCGGGTCGCTAGTTCCCGAAACGACACACCATGCTACTGCGGGTAACGACAGGTGAACGGTCAGCTTAGGGACGTTAAAAGGGAAAATACTCTCCTACTGCGGGTAACAACAGGCGAACGGTCAGTGCACCAATTCATAAGGGAATATTTAAATTTCCGGCTACGGGAAAAATAAATAAATTGTCAGTGCTAAGTTGGGGACAGATGTTCCCATTGCTAATAAATACATTACGTTAGTTATGTACCAGTTGGTCAGCTATTGTTAAAACCCGCGCCGGGCCGGTGCTCTGAGATTCCGCGCCGGGCCGGGGGGGGGGGGGGTGTGTCTGAACACCCCCCTTCTAACTCGGCTCCTGGGCCACGTAGCGACACGCGGTAAGCAGCAATCGAAAGAACGTCCAAAATAAGGACGAAAGCACTTCGGTCATTTTTTGGGTCAGGTCAAAGGTCAGGTCACCAGAGGTCACCAAAGGTCAAACATTTTAGAAACTGCCAACGGCTATCTCGGGAACCGATAGAGCTACAGCGCCTCGGAAAAGCGCATTCGATAGCCCTTTTACAGACCTTTCTGAGTAATATTCTCAGATTTGACCTCAGGTCAACGGTTTAGCCTCCAGGGGGCAAAAACTCCAAAAATAGCCGTTTTTACGAAAAACGTTTTCTTCGGCAATAACTTTTGACTCAAAAGAGTCATGACATTACTTTTGCCACCATCGTGTTCCTCTCGTCGAGACGCGTCGAATGACTATAATCTGACCTTGAAAGGTCAACTTGAAAATTTGACCTCAGGTCAAGGTCATGACCTGACCGGAAAAGGTCATGTTGCATATCAGTCGATCCGCAACGTCGAGCCAAACACATATAAGGCGTTTTCAGCGCTCTAGCACGTCTCTATCAGAAGTTATTAGCGAAAAACTGTTAGATTCTGTTCGTGACCTGAGATGACCTCGGGGACATAACGAGGGGTCACAGTTGCCATTTTCCGGTTCAGTGTATCCATTTTGCCTATATCTCGATGTTTGAGAGTGTCTAGAAAAACGTTCGTGCAAAACAAACGCTTTTCAATTTTCTCCCATTGACTTATAATGGAGAGGTCGGAAAATTGACCTGACCTTAGGTCACCGATATCAAAATTCCGAGAAATACATTTTATAGACAATGTTGCTCTAATCAATCGCTGAAAGTTTCAAGGCAATCGATCAATGGGTGTAGCTATGACAAGCATTCTTATTTTTTCTGAGGTGAGGTCACTTGGCGTGACCTGGTGACCTGACCTAAGGTGACCTGGGTCTGAAATTTTAACAACATTTGCGGAAAAGATGCACAAACAGGTGTGCCAAAAACGGCGGCGCTCCGCGCCGCCGTTTTTGAGATATCTGCGAAAAACCGCAGGGGGGTGTTCAAACACCCCCAGGCCCGGCGCGGGTTAAAGTGGACAAAATCAGTACGCGCCGCAGCGGACATATAAATACCATGCGTAGCAGTGTCCCACAGTCGAACAAAATAATCAACAAGCAACGGTAATGCCAGCGATTATGTTCCGTGATCTTGACAAATTATCTGAATAGTTAAGATAAACAGGTAAAGGTGGCTGGCAACTATGATGACCTATCAAGTAAAGAATTCCAGCCGTTGCGCTCGGATTTTAGCTATTCGTTCTTGTCGAATGCAGCGCCCTTGCATTGTAAACGTAAACTATTTTTAACGAGTAAGCCTAAAGTCTCAGAACGTCTGTACCCACCGAGGCGGCGCAGGCGGCGGTCTCGTCGACCAGGTTGTTGTCGTCATGGACGCTGCCGCCGAAACGAATACCGATCGTCGAAACATTCTGCAACGGACGGAGAGATCATAGTGGGTCAGCAGAGATCATAGTGGGTCAGCAGGGATCATAGTGGGTCAGCGGAGATCATAGTGGATCAGCAGAGATCATAGTGGGTCAGCAGAGATCATAGTGGATCAGCAGAGATCATAGTGGGTCAGCAGAGATCATAGTGGGTCAGCAGAGATCATAGTGGGTCAGCAGGGATCATAGTGGGTCAGCAGAGATCATAGTGGGTCAGCAGAGATCATAGTGGGTCAGCAGAGATCATATTGGGTCAGCAGAGATCATACTGGATCAGCAGAGATCATAGTGGGTCAGCAATGATCATAGTGGGTCAGCAGAGATCATAGTGGGTCAGCTGAGATCATAGTGGGTCACCAGAGATCATAGTGGGTCAGCAGAGATCATAGTGGGTCAGCAGAGATCATAGTGGGTCAGCAGAGATCATAGTGGGTCAGCAGAGATCATAGTGGGTCAGCAGAGATCATAGTGGGTCAGCAGAGATCATAGTGGGTCAGCAGAGATCATACTGGATCAGCAGAGATCATAGTGGGTCAGCAATGATCATAGTGGGTCAGCAGAGATCCTAGTGGGTCAGCTGAGATCATAGTGGGTCACCAGAGATCATAGTGGGTCAGCAGAGATCATAGTGGGTCAGCAGGGATCATAGTGGGTCAGTGGAGATCATAGTGGATCAGCAGAGATCATAGTGGGTCAGCAGAGATCATAGTGGGTCAGCAGAGATCGTAGTGGGTCAGCAGAGATCATAGTGGGTCAGCAGATATCATAGTGGGTCAGCAGAGATCATAGTGGGTCAGCAGAGATCATAGTGGGTCAGCAGGGATCATAGTGGGTCAGCAGAGATCATAGTGGGTCAGCATCATAGTGGGTCAGCAGAGATCATAGTGGGTCAGCAGAGATCATAGTGGGTCAGCAGAGATCATAGTGGGTCAGCAGAGATCATAACTTGGGTCAACAGAGATCATAGTGAGTCAGCAGAGATCATAGTGGGTCAGCAGGGATCATAGTGACTAGTGAGTCAGCAGAGATCATAGTGGGTCAGCAGGGATCATAGTGGGTCAGCACTTCAGCAGAGATCATAGTGGGTCAGCAGAGATCAGCACTGGTCATTGTGGGTCAGTAGAGGTCATTATGGGTTAGCAGAGGTTAACAGTGACGACGATGGTAGGTCAGTACAGGTAATGGTGAGTTCGCAGAGGCCACGGAGAGTCAGATACTAGCAGAGATCAGCAGAGGTCATGGTGGGTTGACAGAGGTCAACAGAGAAGAAGCTAGGGAGTTATTTGGGTACACCGGGATTGGCAGAGGTTTTCAGAGACAACAACGGGGTTACAAAGAACAAGAAATAACAATGTACCTCCTACCATGCAAAAGGCCAGAAAGGTCGCATGGGCTATATGTCGACACGCACGTTGTTGAGCAGAGACATTTCTAAAGCAACGGTCAACAACCGGTAAGAGCAAAGCCAAATCAACACAGGCTCGGCCACCAGAGACAAAACAACGATAGCTAGTGAAGATCGCAGTTCGCACCGAGTTCAGGCAGGTCACCAGAGGCCAAGGGGAGTATCCGAGCTCCAAAAATAGCCTCAGCCTCCCGATAGATCTCAGTTGTATCCCACTGGTCCCCGTATCCCGCCGGATCCACCCGGACCCGGAGGTGCCAATCCCTTCGGCCGGGCTAATCCGCTCTGCAGTGCAGCAGAGCCCGGCGATCGCCAAGGTCGTGTACTGGCGCCCGTCCGTTCACCGGCCCAGACGAGCTATCACTGTTCTGTTGGCTCCTGTCATTCTGTGACACAGCACACTCTCGGTAGACGACCAGGAGCCATTATTAGCATGGGAGAGACGACCTCCAGATGGGGTACTGATAAAGAAGAGAAAACATTAGGGGCGTTCCACGACAAATCGACAAGTGCCCTGCACCCTCATATTTTATTTTTTGCTTAAAATTGGTCTAATGGGTTGTGATGGGCGGGGAAGCCAGCTGTGGCAAGGATTTTTTTCTTCGAACAACGGTTTCCGAGATATACAGGGTGTTTCACTAAAAGTGTCAAAAAGTAAATGCCTATTAAAGTTATATAAAATATGCAAATCACGTGGTTGCGCACGTGGCTTGGTTGCAAATTTTTGGACATTTATGCTTTGTCCATTTAAGATGTATTTTACACTCATACGGAGCGAGGGCAGGAGGCCAAAGTTACTAGTCGTTTTTTCCTTATGCAGAACAAGAACAGGTTATTTACACCTCAACAGGAGGGGTGAATTACACTTACCTTTGGTGCCATCAGAAACATTGAAACCGTATGCCGACTTTTCAGGAAACGTTTTATTCTCTCACCTCGCTACGTTCCAGATTATAAAAGGTTCAAAGGGCTTCTTGAGAGGTTTAAAAGGGTTCCTTCGATGCCGGTCGCAGTCCAAAAAAGACGGGGTCCCCCACCTCTCGGCGGAAACCGTTGAAAAGGTCAGGGTCTTTTTGAGGGTCTTTGAAGATAACAAGAAGCTAATTTCAACATCAGAAATAGCCAAGGCCTTACAAGTTATCAAAAACAGCCACTATAGGTAATGGCTGTAACCGCCAGGAACTGGCTGGATTAGAAGTTCCTGCACCGAAAAATCAGCTGCCTCGCCGCCCGCCTCTGGCCAGCGCAAAGCCCCGATCTGTCACCGTTTTACTTCTGGTTTTGGTCAGTAGCTCTCGCAGAGCTGAGGAAGACTCAAGTCGCATCACTTCGGGAGCTGAAGAGCACCATTCAAGGCTTTGCCGACAGTTTGGACGCTGAAGATGAAAACGGGCTGTGAGGCACCTCCGGACACGTGCCGAAACGGTGCATCAAAAGAAGGGGCGGATATGTGGAATAGGTTTGAGTGACGGTGCTATCGTTTTTATATATTCAAATGTCCAACAATTGCGGATGAAATGGTATGCAAATTTCCGTATAAAACATTGTTATTATGTGCATTATGACCTTTTACTTTTTGACACTTTTAGTGAAACACCCTGTAGCCTCGGGCAATTCCTGGATGTCGCGCTGCAGCCCTATGTTTGGTGGCCTATAACTAAAAAACTATTGGTTTTCTACGATAAAAACTTTATATGGTTCAACTCACAATCAACCAACGAACATTTTTACTATCTCGGATTTTCAACTTTTGAAAATTTTGATCACGTGACCTTTTGACCTATTTTTCGAAGAGTGACCTTGATATTTTCCCCACTGAAAGTTGCAATTTTGTCTGATGACGATTAAAGCATTATCAATTGTCATTCATATGCGAAAATAAAAAAGTGGATATCGCCTTGCGTTGACCTCAGGTCAGGTCATTTTTATGACCTGTCCATTATTACGAGCGGGAGCGACAGCGAGATCTCGAGAATAAAGCAAGATAGCGACAAGCGGTAAACGGTGCAGGGTACACTACAAATGGATAAGGTCTATAATTTTTACCGAGGTCATTTTCAGGTCAGGTCAAAGATGACGTCACAGGAGCAAAAAGGAAGTCAAAATTGCGGCACTACATATATATGAAGTTTTTCTCGAATAACTTTCAAGGTATCCTAGCTAGGAACAAACTAATAGCAGCATCGTGATCCTCTCGTCGATCCGCATCGAAACATATGTATGTTGACCTCGAAAGGTCAAAAGGTCAAAAGTTGACCTTAGGTCACGTGACCTAAGGTCAACTTTTGAGTGGGGAAAATATCAAGGTCACTCTTCGAAAAATAGGTCAAAAGGTCACGTGATCAAAATTTTCGAAAATCGAAAATCCGAGATAGCCAAAATGTTTGTTGGCTGATTGTGAGTTGAACCATATAAAGTTTTTTATCGTAGAAAACCAATAGTTTCTGAGTTATAGGCCGCCAAACATAGGGCTGCAGCGCGACCTGCTGGAATTGCCCGAGGCTATATCTCGGAAACCGTTGTTCGAAGAAAAAATCCTTGCCACAGCTGGCTTCTCCGCCCATCACAACCCCTTACACCAGTTTTCAACGAAAAATAAAATATGAGGGTGCAAATTTAATTTTTTATTTGTCGATTTGTCGTGGAACGCCCCATTAGCGTTACACGGGACTCTTGCCTGGCACTTCGGCACTGGCGACTAGCTTCCCTCGAAGAACATTGGAGTCCATGTGACAATAGCCCAGAGGAAAGATATGCAAGATTTGGTGAGATGTGGCTTATGATCTGAATGCTGTGTATCGTTTGATCGGAATTTGTTTCCGTAATGTCCCTCCCCAGAAAGGCGAAGTTCGTCACTGACAGCAGTGACATCAGTGACAGCAGTGACGTCAGTGACAGCAGTGACGTCAGTGACAGCAAACACAGCAGTGACGTCAGTGACAACCAGACGGAGGCAGCTCGTCTCGCCGGAAGTGCGGCGGGCAGCGCGTGCAGCCGACCGGAAGTCCGCACTTCCGGTCTGGCGATAGTCGCTGTGAGGAGCGCGCGGTGGGTTCGTTGGCCATCACTGGGTCATTGGAAACTCTTCAAATTATAGAGGAAAGATAGATCCTTTCAAAATACGAAGTTCATTGTGTGTAACCACCAGATTCCACTTCAAATTCATTCACAGGTGTTGCACGATAAGGACCCGTGAAAACACGACGCACGACCAAAAAGAAACAACAACGTTAGACACGCTACGGGCCTCATTCAGCCAATAATGTTGGAATGCTATGGGATAATTTTAGCGATAAGAATTGTTGCATTGCAACAACCCTCTGACCAAGCGATGCTGATCTATCGACACTACTGCTCCAGTAACACCCCCGCAGCAGCCCCCAGTCTCATACCGTCACGCAGGATCTCGTATGGTAGTCACCGTCCCCAGCGTCCCAGTGCCAGCGGTGCCAGCGGTCAGCCACAAATCCTCAGCACACTATCACCGACTCGTTACGAGTCCTCAGCACACACTGACACTGGAGCCCACTCGTCTCACCAGCGCCGATCAGCCAGCCGGTCAGCGGCTCTAATCTCTAACCGTAGGTACTGACACTAGAGCCCACTCGTCTCACCGCCGCCGATCAGCCAGCCGGTCAGCGGCTCTGATCTCTGTCCGTGGTAAGGTCACGGCGTAAGGCTTACCCCGAACACTGCAGAGACTGTATACAGTTTGTATTGTACTGCAGTCTGAGTCAAGAGGGTATATCTGAGAGGGTCTGAGTAGTCTGTGAGAGAGGGTCTGAGTAGTCTGTAAGGGACTCAACAGTCTGAGATTGTATGAGTAGTCTGAGGGAGAGGGTCTGAGCAAACTCGTGAGAAAGTGTTTGTACTAGTGATGTCAATTACAGAAAATCGGAATACCGATACCAAGCCAAATACCAACCAGAACCGTGAGGGAATACCGAAACCGAACCAACTTGGGAACATGAGGCAAATACCAAATTTATACCAATTTCTCAGCCTCTTGTACATTAGTGAGGGTTCATAATACCAACAAAATACCAAGTATAGGAGGGTGAAATACCAAATACCAAGTTGGTATCGGTTTGGTATCGATATACCAAAAAATTGGTATTCGATTGACATCTCTAGTTTGTATACTGTCGGATTAACTAGCCCACAGCTTATCGGGAATCATCTCACTGATACTCTCCCGGCTGATAGGTACATGGCTGATGAATGTGACTGATATGAGCCATAGATCCCACTGGCAATAACTGGTCCATCAAAAACGTTACAAAGGCTAACACAAGAATGTGAAATTATCCGGAGAAATATCAAATTAGTATCCGTAAACTGAAAAGCGATAATGTGAACACATATATATTGCACAAACCGGTTTCGATATCACTTCATCAGTGTGCAAATATATAAATAAAACACACAAAATACAAAACGGAGACGAAATAGGTACTTACCTATTTCGGGACGAAATAGGAGACGAAATGTACCTATTTCGTCTCCGTTTTGTATTTTGTGTGTTTTATTTATATATTTGCACACTGATGAAGTGATATCGAAACCGGTTTGTGCAATATATATGTGTTCACATTATCGCTTTTCACAAACGTCAAACTGTCATACCACAATATCCGTAAACTACCGAAAAAAAAACATATTCAATCCACAGTTCACATGTGTTAGCAGGATTTACTGTCAGATAAATTAACTGAGAAAATGCTGGAGGATGCACCTCATAGGACTTGCAAAACTCATCGCCAGCACTATTAGGAATTCAGGAATTAAGCTAGGTCCGCTATCAAAAATAGATAATTAATCCCCAGACACATCGAATCCAGATTCAAATCTCACGCGAGTCTGAAGAGATCCGCTATTGTGTATACCGGTTCAGAGCCGCGGCTAATGCGATCGTTGGATGGGAGCATTGGAGGACATTGTGTGACCTTGGCATTAATCTCGTCATCCCCACATTCCGGGGGGCTCGGCTTTTGGCGCTGGTCAGAGCCGCGGCCGACATGTGTCCGGTTATGTCCGGACCAGTGTCCGGTTATGTCGGACCAATGTGCCCGGTATGGTACCCCTGGTCGCTGTGTCCGGTTGTCCTCACATGTGTCCGGTACCTATGGCCCCCTGGTCCGCAGGTGTCCAGTGCTTACGTCCGGTCTGTATGCGGCCTGTCCGGTATGCGTTCAACGTATACCAACCACCAACGTGTTCGGTTTATTTGCCATACAGCATGACTGCCGTTTAGGAGCTTCCGATTATTCGATCCGAATATAAACAGGTACATACTTGCGTACTCTTAGAATGCATATTGCATAAGCTGGTGATGTTCTTGTCAAATCATATAAATGTCAATGCAATGCCAGTCTTGTGGTTTACAACAGTTCAGTTACTGTATTCTTTAAGTTTCTCAGCACTTGTGCGAGGATAATATTAGAGCACTTTAATTAGTTACCCTACCCTCGTAGTTTAACACGCGCAGTGGAAGGGGGGGGGGGCGGATTTCGCCCACCCCTCCTGTTTTCACCAATAACTCGCGCCGCAAGCATAATATCAATGTGAAATTTCGGCTACCTGTCCAGAATTGAATTGCAGATCTTCTCGTGCAAGAAGTAAGAAAATCGGTTCACAACTTTTCTAGTAATAGCGGTGTAAAGTCAAACATCCTGCCGCCGCGGCGGCGCGGCGGCGCGGCGGCCGGCGCTAGCCGTTACGCGCCGCCTGAATTGTAGACTGTGCCGGGGTGGGACGGTTCCGTCTTTACATCACGCTCCTTACCGCTGATTATATTAGATTCGCGTCAAATTCGGTGAGAAGACTGAGAAGTGTACAGGCAATTATATGGTCAAATAATTTTGAAAATCAGCCGGTAACAACTTGAGTTTTATGAGTGTGTAAACACAAAATTGTGATTGCCGCGTTTCCCGCGTCGGCCGATGCCGCTTCAGCCGGTGACATCTTACCCTTAGCAGGCTTCTACCTGCCATATTTATTGTTGGATTATCTAGAAATTCACCATACATACTCACAAATGTTTGCTCTTTCGTATAGTGAAAGAATTTAAAAAATCAACCGGTACCTTTTTGAGTTATCGGCGTGTAAACGCAAAAAAGTCGCTAATATGGCAGATTTGACCACATTTGACCTCATTTGACCTTGAAGATATTGACCTAGGGTCATGAAATTCACACACAACAGAGGTCCCCATGGCCCCCACCTACCCTCCAAATTTCGTCTTTCTAGCTCCAGTGGGAGCTGAGATCTTAGGGGGGCGACATCCGCCCCCCCTTCCACTGGGCGTAGTACTCGCAACCCTTCCACTGCGCGTGTTAAAAAAGTTAAGTCCAAACACTTGGTTATTAATAATTTCGAGCACAGTTTTCATCAGAATACAAAGCTATAAAATGTTTTTTTTTTTGCTTTGTATTCTGATGAAGAGCTGTGCTCGAAATTATTAATAAACAAGTGTTTGGACTTAACTTTTTTTAAAATTTAAACTACGAGGGTGAGGTCACTAATTAAAACAATTCAGTTACTGTTGAATTTCATCTTTCTTCTTCTCCAAGCGTCAATGCAAACGCCCTCCCATTTGCAATCGCTTCCTCCGCCCCTGCTCGCTGCAGCCAATAAAACTACGTTGCAGAAGCGTGGGCGTTTGCCAAGTGCGGCACGTGACAGCTCGCTGTAAGCTCTCCCCGCGGGAGATGGCACAGATTTCGGATAACGACGCAGAGCTTCGAAGGAGGGAGGCAATTTCTAGGTTAAGCTTCGAAGAACGGCGCAGATGGTTTCCAGACGCCTTCTGAGAGGGAGGTAGACGAGGGAGGGAGGGAGAGGAGAGAGGGAGAGAGAGGAGAGAAGGAGAGAGAGAGAGGGGACATGCCCCCCTCCCCACAGAGGGTGGGGGCGGTCACTTACCGACCAAACCGTCTGGCCAAGACGTGGCTCTGCAGTTACTGACACAAACACGGAAAGGTCAGATGTCGGTAAGGATTTAACTGGTTTGTGAACTCAGGTAAACGGTGTTAGCTAGTCTCATACGCTGCTATAATACAACCTACACAGCGGCTGGATAACAAACTATACAATGTATTTTTAACGAATGTAATAATTGGAAAGGGCGTCGTCGTCCCGCACTTGGCCTTAGTTAGCGCCAGTAGGTTCTGCCCCTTACATTCCCGGTTTTTAATGACACATCCTCACGGGACATTACCACGCGCCACCTGACCGACCACCCGGCAACGCCCCCCCCCCTTCCCCCTCCTGGGCTGACCCCCTTCCTTCACGGAAGGTTATACGGTCTCCGACCATTAACCTTAGCATTGGTCAGTGAGGGTGAGCGACGACAAAAGAAATGTGTGTGGAACACGTAAACGGGCCCTAATAATGGTGATGAAACACGTGAGGCGCTGACTGGAGCACCTCCATGGTATTCTAACTGCATTCTGTAAAAAGTTCAATCAATAATTCAGCAGCATGAAAGCAGTAAGTACCACAACTCTTCACTTTTAACATTGGATTCAAGGCTTTAAAGATTCAAGGAGGGAAAGGTGGTTTTCAAAACAAAGTGAAATATGTTCATATTATAAACCAGGTTCGTCGATATTTGTAACAAAAACCAAGTTTCCTTCTCCGATGTTCGGTGCTGGCTGATCTGAGAATCGAACCCGCGACCCCGGCTGGCTGCACTCAGTACTCAGTACTCACCGAGGGGAATTCCTCGTCGCCTCGTGTGATCTCTGAGAGCGCTGCACCGCTAGCTGTGTTCAGCGCCTGCCGGATCAGCTCCCTGGGAACAGGTGACGACGGATGGGGTCAGACAGCCACAGGTGACGATAGACGGGGTCAGACAGCCAGCAGCAGTCCGTCAGACACAGACGGGGTCACAGCAGTCCGTCAGACACAGACGGGGTCAGACAGCCAGCAGCAGTCCGTCAGACACAGACGGGGTCAGACAGTCAGCAGCAGTCCGTCAGACACAGACGGGGTCACAGCAGTCCGTCAGACACAGACGGGGTCATACAGCCAGCAGCAGTCCGTCAGACACAGACGGGGTCAGACAGTCAGCAGCAGTCCGTCAGACACAGACGGGGTCACAGCAGTCCGTCAGACACAGACGGGGTCATACAGCCGGCAGCAGTCCGTCAGACACAGACGGGGTCACAGCAGTCCGTCAGACACAGACGGGGTCAGACAGCCAACAGCAGACACAGACGGGGTCAGACAGCCAGCAGCAGTCCGTCAGACACAGACGGGGTCAGACAGTCAGCAGCAGTCCGTCAGACACAGACGGGGTCACAGCAGTCCGTCAGACACAGACGGGGTCATACAGCCAGCAGCAGTCCGTCAGACACAGACGGGGTCAGACAGTCAGCAGCAGTCCGTCAGACACAGACGGGGTCACAGCAGTCCGTCAGACACAGACGGGGTCATACAGCCGGCAGCAGTCCGTCAGACACAGACGGGGTCACAGCAGTCCGTCAGACACAGACGGGGTCAGACAGCCAACAGCAGACACAGACGGGGTCAGACAGCCAGCAGCAGTCCGTCAGACACAGACAGCCAGCAGCAGTCCGTCAGACACAGACGGGGTCAGCAGCCAGCAGCAGTCCGTCAGACACAGACGGGGTCACAGCAGTCCGTCAGACACAGACGGGGTCAGACAGCCAGCAGCAGTCCGTCAGACACAGACGGAGTCAGACAGCCGGCAGCAGTCCGTCAGACACAGACGGGGTCACAGCAGTCCGTCAGACACAGACGGGGTCACAGCAGTCCGTCAGACACAGACGGGGTCAGACAGCCAGCAGCAGTCCGTCAGACACAGACGGGGTCAGACAGCCAGCAGCAGTCCGTCAGACACAGACGGGGTCACAGCAGTCCGTCAGACACAGACGGGGTCAGACAGCCAGCAGCAGTCCGTCAGACACAGACGGGGTCACAGCAGTCCGTCACACAGACGGGGTCAGACAGCCAACAGCAGACACAGACGGGGTCAGACAGCCAGCAGCAGTCCGTCAGACACAGACGGGGTCACAGCCAGCAGCAGTCCGTCAGACACAGACGGGGTCAGACAGCCGGCAGCAGTCCGTCAGACACAGACGGGGTCACAGCAGTCCGTCAGACACAGACGGGGTCAGACAGCCAGCAGCAGTCCGTCAGACACAGACGGGGTCACAGCAGTCCGTCAGACACAGACGGGGTCAGACAGCCAGCAGCAGTCCGTCAGACACAGACAGAGTCAGACAGCCAGCAGCAGTCCGTCAGACACAGACAGCCAGCAGCAGTCCGTCAGACACAGACGGGGTCAGACAGCCGGCAGCAGTCCGTCAGACACAGACGGGGTCACAGCAGTCCGTCAGACACAGACGGGGTCACAGCAGTCCGTCAGACACAGACGGGGTCAGACAGCCGGCAGCAGTCCGTCAGACACAGACGGGGTCAGACAGCCAGCAGCAGTCCGTCAGACACAGACGGGGTCAGACAGCCGGCAGCAGTCCGTCAGACACAGACGGGGTCAGACAGCCAGCAGCAGTCCGTCAGACACAGACGGGGTCACAGCAGTCCGTCAGACACAGACGGGGTCACAGCAGTCCGTCAGACACAGACGGGGTCAGACAGTCAGCAGCAGTCCGTCAGACACAGACGGGGTCACAGCAGTCCGTCAGACACAGACGGGGTCAGCAGCCGGCAGCAGTCCGTCAGACACAGACGGGGTCACAGCAGTCCGTCAGACACAGACGGGGTCAGACAGCCAGCAGCAGTCCGTCAGACACAGACGGGGTCACAGCAGTCCGTCAGACACAGACGGGGTCACAGCAGTCCGTCAGACACAGACGGGGTCAGACAGCCAGCAGCAGTCCGTCAGACACAGACGGGGTCACACAGCCAGCAGTCCGTCAGACACAGACGGGGTCAGACAGCCATCAGCAGTCCGTCAGACACAGACGGGGTCAGACAGCCGGCAGCAGTCCGTCAGACACAGACGGGGTCAGAGCAGTCCGTCAGACACATACGGGGTCACAGCAGTCCGTCAGACACAGACGGGGTCAGACAGCCGGCAGCAGTCCGTCAGACACAGACGGGGTCAGAGCAGTCCGTCAGACACATACGGGGTCACAGCAGTCCGTCAGACACAGACGGGGTCAGACAGCCAGCAGCAGTCCGTCAGACACAGACGGGGTCAGACAGCCGGCAGCAGTCCGTCAGACACAGACGGGGTCAGACAGCCGGCAGCAGTCCGTCAGACACAGACGGGGTCAGACAGTCAGCAGCAGTCCGTCAGACACAGACGGGGTCACAGCAGTCCGTCAGACACCGACGGGGTCAGCAGCCGGCAGCAGTCCGTCAGACACAGACGGGGTCAGAGCAGTCCGTCAGACACATACGGGGTCACAGCAGTCCGTCAGACACAGACGGGGTCAGACAGCCGGCAGCAGTCCGTCAGACACAGACGGGGTCAGAGCAGTCCGTCAGACACATACGGGGTCACAGCAGTCCGTCAGACACAGACGGGGTCAGACAGCCAGCAGCAGTCCGTCAGACACAGACGGGGTCAGCCAGCAGCAGTCCGTCAGACACAGACGGGGTCAGACAGCCGGCAGCAGTCCGTCAGACACAGACGGGGTCACAGCAGTCCGTCAGACACAGACGGGGTCACAGCAGTCTGTCAGACACAGACGGGGTCAGACAGCCAGCAGCAGTCCGTCAGACACAGACGGGGTCAGCCAGCAGCAGTCCGTCAGACACAGACGGGGTCAGACAGCCGGCAGCAGTCCGTCAGACACAGACGGGGTCACAGCAGTCCGTCAGACACAGACGGGGTCACAGCAGTCCGTCAGACAGGGACGGGGTCAGACAGCCGGCAGCAGTCCGTCAGACACAGACGGGGTCACAGCAGTCCGTCAGACACAGACGGGGTCAGACAGCCAGCAGCAGTCCGTCAGACACAGACGAGGTCAGTCAGCAGCAGTCCGTCAGACACAGACGGGGTCACAGCAGTCCGTCAGACACAGACGGGGTCACAGCAGTCCGTCAGACACAGACGGGGTCAGACAGCCAGCAGCAGTCCGTCAGACACAGACGGGGTCAGCCAGCAGCAGTCCGTCAGACACAGACGGGGTCAGACAGCCGGCAGCAGTCCGTCAGACACAGACGGGGTCACAGCAGTCCGTCAGACACAGACGGGGTCAGACAGCCAGCAGCAGTCCGTCAGACACAGACGGGGTCAGCCAGCAGCAGTCCGTCAGACACAGACGGGGTCAGACAGCCGGCAGCAGTCCGTCAGACACAGACGGGGTCACAGCAGTCCGTCAGACACAGACGGGGTCACAGCAGTCCGTCAGACACAGACGGGGTCACAGCAGTCCGTCAGACACAGACGGGGTCAGACAGCCGGCAGCAGTCCGTCAGACACAGACGGGGTCACAGCAGTCCGTCAGACACAGACGGGGTCAGACAGCCAGCAGCAGTCCGTCAGACACAGACGAGGTCAGCCAGCAGCAGTCCGTCAGACACAGACGGGGTCACAGCAGTCCGTCAGACACAGACGGGGTCACAGCAGTCCGTCAGACACAGACGGGGTCAGACAGCCAGCAGCAGTCCGTCAGACACAGACGGGGTCAGCCAGCAGCAGTCCGTCAGACACAGACGGGGTCAGACAGCCGGCAGCAGTCCGTCAGACACAGACGGGGTCAGACAGTCAGCAGCAGTCCGTCAGACACAGACAGGGTCACAGCAGTCCGTCAGACACAGACGGGATCAGACAGCCGGCAGCAGTCCGTCAGACACAGACGGGGTCACAGCAGTCCGTCAGACACAGACGGGGTCACAGCAGTCCGTCAGACACAGACGGGGTCAGACAGCCGGCAGCAGTCCGTCAGACACAGACGGGGTCACAGCAGTCCGTCAGACACAGACGGGGTCAGACAGCCAGCAGCAGTCCGTCAGACACAGACGAGGTCAGCCAGCAGCAGTCCGTCAGACACAGACGGGGTCACAGCAGTCCGTCAGACACAGACGGGGTCACAGCAGTCCGTCAGACACAGACGGGGTCAGACAGCCAGCAGCAGTCCGTCAGACACAGACGGGGTCAGCCAGCAGCAGTCCGTCAGACACAGACGGGGTCAGACAGCCGGCAGCAGTCCGTCAGACACAGACGGGGTCACAGCAGTCCGTCAGACACAGACGGGGTCACAGCAGTCCGTCAGACACAGACAGGGTCAGACAGCCGGCAGCAGTCCGTCAGACACAGACGGGGTCAGACAGCCGGCAGCAGTCCGTCAGACACAGACGGGGTCACAGCAGTCCGTCAGACACAGACGGGGTCACAGCAGTCCGTCAGACACAGACGGGGTCAGACAGCCGGCAGCAGTCCGTCAGACACAGACGGGGACACAGCAGTCCGTCAGACACAGACGGGGACACAGCAGTCCGTCAGACACAGACGGGGTCAGACAGCCGGCAGCAGTCCATCAGACACAGACGAGGTCAGACAGCCAGCAGCAGTCCGTCAGACACAGACGGGGTCACAGCAGTCCGTCAGACATAGACGGGGTCAGACAGCCGGCAGCAGAAACAGACGGCGTAGGAGAGCGGAAGCGCCAGGACAATTCCGGCATCCAACGATAGCCGTCAGGGGCAACATTCAAAAGTGCATTATATGTAACATATTTGTCTTACTTGTCAAACGACATCCAAGGAGTTTTGGGGATTTGGAGGAACTTTTTTTGGGGGTATGACCCCTTGAGACCGCCTTCCTGGATCCGGCGATGACCTGATGAGTATGCACTGTGCAGGTCAGGGCCGACTAGTCACTACTAGTCAGTTACAACTATAGTAGAGATGTCAATCGGATACCAACTTTTTGGTATACCGATACCAAGCCGATACCAACTTGGTATTTGGTATTTCAATCCTAGCGTGTTTGGTATTTTGTTAGTATTATGAGCCCTCACTAATGTAATAAGAGGCTGAGAAATTGGTAAAAAGTTGGTATTTCCCTCATGTTTCCAAGTTGGTTCGGTTTCGGTATTTCCTCACGGCTTTGGTTGGTATTTGGTTTGGTATCGGTATTCAGATTTTCTGTAATTAACATCACTAAACTATAGCCTACCGGTTACTTACGCGGGGTAGTCGTGTATGTCCTCGCTGGAGCACACCCCGGTCGGGTTCTGGGCGCACGGCGGTGTGTCGCGGAACACCAGCGGCTGCCGGGAGGGCTCCGACGGCTGCGGCGGCTCCGGCTCAGCCTCTGTCGGTCACAGGGGGGGTCAGAGAGGTCACATACTGCTGCGGGGGGTCCGTGTCACAGTTGGAGGTCAGAGAGGTCAGATACTGCTGTGGGGCTCCGGCTCAGCCTCTGGCGGTCACAGGGGAGGTCAGAGAGGTCACATACTGCTGCAGGGGGTCCGGCTCGACCTCTGGCGGTCACAGGGGGAGGTCAGAGAGGTCACATACTGCTGCGGGGAGGTCAGATAGGTCACATACTGCAGAGAGGTCACATACTGCGGCGGCTCCGGCTCGGCCTGTGGAGGTCACAGCGGGAGGTCAGAGAGGTCACATACTGCTGCGGGGAAGTCAGATAGGTCACATACTGCAGAGAGGTCACATACTGCGGCGGCTCCGGCTCGGCCTCTGGAGGTCACAGCGGGAGGTCAGAGAGGTCACATATTGCTGCAGGGGCTCCGGTTCCGCCTCTGGCGGTCACAGGGGAAGGTCAGAGAGGTCAAATACTGCTGCGCGGGGTCCGACTCGGCCTCTGGCGGGTCACAGGGTCAGATGCTGCTGCGGGGGCTGCGAGGGCTCCGGTGGCCGGGAGGGCCCCGGTCCGGCCACTGTCGGTCAGAGAGGTCAGATACTGCTGTTGAGAGGGCTCCAGCTGCTGAGGAGGTCCCGCTTTGGTTTCGGTCTAGTCAGAATCAAAAGAGCTAAACTGGTGCGATCATTCCTCTGAGGGGTTTTGTAAGGCTGAAAGATTCATTACCTACATAGTCCTTCCTAAGGCATTAAAGTGGGCGGTTGAAAACAAAATAAGTGTAAGGAATGAAACGGAGAATAACATCGAATTGAACGAAATTAATTAACGCAATTAAATGAATGTAGGAATGAATGAATGAATGAATGAATGAATGAATGAATGAATGAATGAGTGCTTGATTGACGAGTGGAGTTGGAGTAATCAGTAAACCATTTCACACTAGCGATTCTTCAGTTCACTAATTAAGTACGGTAAATGCAGCCAGCACAAACAAGTTTGCCACGGGTGGGCCACTTTAACAGCCATATCATTTACCGGTTATCAGATGGTGGAAAAATCGGATAAGAGAAACGCTTAAAATACAGGTTCAATAACAGTAAAAAAAACAACAACAACAAAAAACAAACAAACAAACAAACGATGCCTGCCATTATCTTCCAGTTTAGACAGAGTCGTCATCGAATATTTCCGTGAAATCCAATTTCGTGAGTCGCCACACCGTTCCCACATCACAGCACCACAGCGTGCAGACTGACCTGGGAAAATGATGCTTGCTGTCCGAGCCTGATCGGCCAGCAGTAATGCTGACAGCAGCACCTGCGAACAGCAGAGAGCAGGGACTGATTAGCTGCAGCACATCGGAGCGACATCATAGCCCCATAGTGACGTGACGTCCTAGTGACACCATTGCGCCACAGTGACGTCATACGTCGCTGCGCAGTGAAGTTGCCTTACAGAGATAGCCACGAGGAAAAGGCGAGCGCCAGTATAGGTCCCTGCGGTACGCCCCAGCACGCTGGTGGAGGCACGCATTATCCTCCAAGGGAGGCGAGCAGTTGGCGCTCCTGAATACAGTAGCGTGCAAGCGTTCCCGGCCGGTGGTTTTCCTTCTTCTGTTCTCTTTAGCTCAATTCGCTTTATGCATATTCTGCAACGCTCGAAAGGGAAAGACAAAGCCTGGATAAATTACTTTACGAACCATTATAAACACAAAATGAATTATTATCAACAAAATAATTAGTACCAACAAAACAATATTAGCATTATTTACAACAAACATTATTCACAACCAAAGTTGTTAATGTTGCGTTCCTTCCTTCGAAGTAACCTTTTGCATCAGCTTCAGAGCCACCATTTCACCACTGCAACCCTACAAACGGCGATACGCTATGAATTTCATGACCGTTTCCAGAAGCACAATTCTTCATTTTTCCGCTAACTTAAAGGAAATAGTTCACTTTTTAACATGGGTTTTGAACTGGAATAGCAGTTCCGTAGCTTGGGCTGAGACGAGCATAAATCAGGAGCTTTTACAGCCCAACGATCACCCTAGGCAAAGATATTCTATTTCTCGTCCCGAAAAAGGTGTCTTGCGTTGAGGATGTGTGCCTTGCATATATTTCCATCCAGTATGAAAAGAGCATGGGTCCCGAAAATTCTTCAGAAAGTAGAGAAATTATCTACGAGAACTCTAGAGAAATTCTCGTACTGATCAATTAGGACATTCAGGGGAACATTATCAGATCGAGCAGATCGCCCAAATGCCGGTGGCTGCGATAATTTCTCTGTTTCTGAATAATTTTCGGGACCCATGCTCTTTTCATACTGGATCGCGTGTGCCTTACAGAAACTGAAAAGTTCTTCCTATATCAAAATATAGAAAATAATCTTTTGTTATAAAAAGGTTTTTGTAGTGTTAATTCGGAATTAGGAAGTTCGTGACAATTGTTGTAGTGTTAATTCGGAATTAGGAAGTTCGTGACAATTGTTATGTTGCCATGGCAACCAGATCAAGGAGCCTGACTTATTGATGTGTTGGTGATCTCTGATTGGCTAGGCCCTAGAATTCAGGGTTTTTGCCGAAGGGGATTGGTGGAGAGGGCATAAGATCGGGGATCACTGGCAGCAAGGCAGCAGTGCGGTGGGAGCAGCGAAGGGGAACGGCAGGTCGGGGAGTCCAGGGATGGAATGGTGTCGTTATTGGGGAGTTCCAGCCCTCTGTGAAGTGCGACTACTTTTGTGTTAACATCGCTTGATATTGACAATAATATCTATCTTTTATCTAACTGGCTGTGAAATCGACCACAAGCTATTTCGGCGATGTCTTGAGAAACTCCATCGAATTCTGGTACCAAACGCAGATCCAAATCTCCGCCCCCTGTTCCGGCATCACCAATTCTCACTGCCATTGTAAAGCCGATTCCTGTCGGTTCAGCATCGGCGACAGGGTGTGGATCAAGGATCCCAGGAGGCGATGCGATGTACCGAGCGCCAAGGGCACGGTGACGCAAGTGCTGTCCGCTCAATCGGTTGAAGTGGACGGCATTCCGAGACACGTCAGAGATCTGCGCCACGTCACAGACCAGGGCCCGGATCGGGCGGCCGCTCCAGCGCCGCACAGCGACCATGACGACGGGCCGCTGCTGATCTCAGTACAGCAGCGCAGAAGAGCTCTGGGAGGAGCAGAAAATGACTCAGAGCCACAGCATGGACATGTGCGGGACGCAGACGATCCAGACGAAACAGAAGTGGAAGAGGACAGTTTCGCGCAAAACGAGGACGCTCAAGCAGATAGGGACGGAGGACTGACGCAAGTAGAAAGGACTGGTCTCAATGGAACACGCACAGCGGAGCCACCACCGGCCCTGAGGAGAAGCACGAGGAGGCGGCAGACCCGAGATATATGTAGTTGTGATCAATTATGATCAGGGAGGAGTGTAGTGTTAATTCGGAATTAGGAAGTTCGTGACAATTGTTGTAGTGTTAATTCGGAATTAGGAAGTTCGTGACAATTGTTATGTTGCCATGGCAACCAGATCAAGGAGCCTGACTTATTGATGTGTTGGTGATCTCTGATTGGCTAGGCCCTAGAATTCAGGGTTTTTGCCGAAGGGGATTGGTGGAGAGGGCATAAGATCGGGGATCACTGGCAGCAAGGCAGCAGTGCGGTGGGAGCAGCGAAGGGGAACGGCAGGTCGGGGAGTCCAGGGATGGAATGGTGTCGTTATTGGGGAGTTCCAGCCCTCTGTGAAGTGCGACTACTTTTGTGTTAACATCGCTTGATATTGACAATAATATCTATCTTTTATCTAACTGGCTGTGAAATCGACCACAGTTTTATTTTCTTTGCTGATTATTTTGAACATAAAAAATCATAAATCCGTTGCAAAAAAAAAATAATTTCGTGAAAGTGAACTATTTCCTTTAAGTTAAATGAGTTGGAATGCACATGCACCACCGATGCAGACTGAAAGTCAAGCGCTCCCATAAACGGCCACTCGAGTATTGAGTCTCGGTGTTCACTGTATACATTTCCAAGTTCTGCTATTACGGGTTTGGAGAACGTCCACAGTGACCGCTGCTGAGCCATCAACACTTCAGTAGAGACGCGCCGAACGTGACCAAACTTGAAACATGAACCACCACTTCCCGCACCCGACAAAAGGGTGAGTCATGACACATTGTCATTTACTAACACTCTGCAAAGTCTGCTAGTCGACTCAGTGTTCATCGCTTCGCGCGGGTCATGACAGCGACACCTTAACCTTGCCGAGTTGGCTCCCCTCTGAGTTCTGTATTGAGCTAAAGAACCTATCGTTTCCTGTGGCACTGTGTCAATCAACATTATCGGCAACGGCCTGGCTTATTGGACACTAGACAGCGAACAGCAGCAGACCGATAATTTCAGCCAATTGGCAGAACCGGTTTGTGTTCACACACACCGGAAAGTGTGCTTGACTCAGTAAGGATATTATAATGCTGTATGTACATAAAATTCAGCATAGCACTGTTCCTGGATATCTGGTCTGGCTGGGCTACTGGTCGGTGCTGTGTTTATGTTTTCCCTGGTGCCCTGAGGCGATAACTCCAGAGCAGGTCACCCAGTGTCACCCAGTGTCACCCAGTGTCAGTTGGTGCATAGCTCGCGTGGCTCCGAGTGTCGTCACCCTTGTATGTACACTGTCCCCGCTCAGAAATATGTTTTCAAACGAATTCCGATGGAGCAAGCAATGCACAGTACATACGTACTGAGACATATTCAAGAGTCAAGACGGTCGCTCACACGCTTACAGTAAGTGGTAGCATCGAACGACGCTGGTTCTTGCTGCGAAAAAGCGAAAGTGCTAAAATAGAAATGATTGTATGCAGCTAGACGCCTGAGAAAAGGGCGACTGCAGAGGGGACGGTAACACAGGCAAAATTCAAACTGCCTATGTAGCACTACACCAGTTATGGGCCTGTATGTAGGCGCCTATTCGTGCCCTAGCTATACTATAGAGAACACCGCTGATATCAGAAGCCAACGACCTGTGTCCCGCTCCGTGTTGGCAATGCCATTAATAACCCGCCATACGACTAAAGTCACCCGGCGGCCGGTCAGTTCGGTTCGGTTAATTCGTAGTACGGCCATTATCGGTCCACCGCACATATATAACCAAACCAACTGTACAGCAATGAACGGCTAGCGTGAGAGCCGCCCATTTCCTGGACAATTCGCCAAAATCAAATGCAAATCACGGTCCATTGAATTGGTGTCGGCAGTGTGGGTCCTGCGCCACTGCACGTCACGGCTGCGCCACTGCACGTCACGGCTGCGCCACTGCACGTCACGTCTGCGCCGCAGTGGCCGCTCTGTGACGCCGCGCGGCGGCGACATATGTGCCGCAGTGCAGGGGCGCCACCAAAGCAGCTGAACGGCCGGGGGAGGCCGGCGGTGCGTGAAACACGCGGAAATAAGGGTACAGGTAGTGCACGGCGGCAGGCTGCAGGAGACGTTCAATCTTCTGAGCGCCCTAAATACGTGACATACTTCGTAGACGGCACATTTAAAAACCCAATGCGACTCATTTCGCGGCAATAGTGTACCAAAGCACCGTAGCAATGTACTCATAACATCAAACAACACAAATGCCCTTCAATCTTTCATCCACTGCAAGACTTTGCCCTTTTAAGTGTAATTTCGTCGCATGAAATCACTGGGTTTTGAAAACCGGTCCGGGAGCGGGGGAGGTCAGTCCAGGTGTTCAGAACTGCGGCGATCGCTGCTGACGGAGATCTGACGTGCTCACGACGTGTAAACAGCGGCTAGCGGACGGATTACACGAGGTTATGGCTGGTCCACCGCGATACGTTCCGGGAAGGACCACCGAAATGGCACGGACAGACTGGCTTGGAGATCGGATATGCAGATAATGGGCTAGGATCACATAGACATTCTCAAGCTTATTGGCATGGACTGTGACTTTCAATGAGGGCTAGCTGTACACATTTCAAAAAGCAGACCATTACTGCTATGGATGTGGTATTGCCTTGCATGGTATAAAATGCAGTGTAGACGCATTTTATGTGGCCCTTTTAAATTTAAATAAAAAATATTTAAACAGGTCTGTGTTATCATCATTCTAATGCCTATGCATTCGTGTCCTCATGCTCCGTTGTGTTTATCAAACTAAAGTAGGTATATTGATTATTGAAGAAATGGAATTTGAGTGTAAATTAGCTAATTCTCCTTCAAAAAAGTTGACAGCTGGATCATGTGTTTGGAGAAAACATTAAAGGGACACTCCCACCTTAACATTAGTTTTGAGTTGAGATAGCCAAATTGGTGGCCATGGCCTGCAACTACCGGTTTGGGCACTCACAACATCGAAAAATGCTTTAATTCGAAGATATGGAATTTCAAACTTGCAGTTTTCGGATTCTAAGGGGCTAATGCATTGGAATGCCCCCTTAGAATTTGTGACGTCAGCGGAGATCTAACGATTTTTAAATCTTAGACTAAAACCATCGTTAACACGTGGTGGTATACGCTGCTTTGCGCGCAACGTCTGCCGCACTTTAAGGCTGCCAAATTATTGCTTCCAAATAAAGTCGCTAGTAACAGGGGAGATCCCAAAAAGTAAACAAAAGTAAAAGCCTAATATCTTGAAAACCAGTGAATATTTTTCGGTGAAATTTGGTAGATATTCGTTTTCGCTCTTTCTGAACCAAGGGACATCACTTTCATGCCAATTCATTAACTTTTTTGAAGGTGGGAGGGTCCCTTTAATAGACCTTGTTACTAATAAGAAAAATGTCACCACGGTCCACTACTGATGTACTGGATTTTTGTTCAGTGGTCTGTGAACCTCAACTGCCACAACCTCCCTGTAATGACGTCACCGGTCCAAAATAGCTGCCGGCCCAGCTGTCGTCACCCTGACCAGCAGAGCTCGACCGCAGGACATCGACGACTCGTCACCCAAGAAAAGAAGCCCGCCGCCGCCACCGCGACAGGGCCGGCGGCGGCGGACGATCCCGGCGCAGCCGGATGCACCGCAGTTGTATCGGCGGCGACCGTGGCGCGGCTGAGGCCGACCGGCGCCGTCCGGCTCCCGTGCGGGCTTTCCGTCCGGTGGCGGTAGCCGAGCGGAGACAGTTCTTCTTCGGTTGGGTGCCCCACAGCCAGTTGTTTGACCCGGATTTGGTGAGGTCCGCCCCACTCCGGGGTTAGTGCGGGGAACAACCGATAAACGGGAACAGGTGTGCCAGTGCTGATTAAAACAGGCCTTGTGACGTCAGAACTCAGCGACGTTACGTATGTCATCCACTACGATGGATAACGAAACCACCCGTCTTGAAAGGCCAGCTGCAAGCCGCGGACGAACTAATACCGTCGATCTTCATGACGCAAGGCGTCAGCCCATGTCCCGGATCAGCGCTGGAACAGTGAACATGCCTCACACACCTCGTCAATAGATGACTGTGGAGCTGTACCTGGATACCACATTGTCAAGTAGCTGCAAAAAATACCACCAGTATCTACTTAGGCAGAGTTCTGCTTATTTGTACGCTAGTGGAACAGTGCAGCATCATAGGGCTTGAGAGCCGTTTCCGGGTCGGGCAGCACAGAACGTGGAAATATAGAGCGTGTGCCGTGTATGTGTCATTGACTAGTACTCTCTATCGTCTTTAAACGTAGCTTTGTAGGCAGAAAGTAACTAGCTCCTTAGCGAGGAGCGTTTGGGACTGCGCTTCCCTCACCTACTTCTTCATAGGCATACAGCACGAAATATTATAAACGAAATAGCATGTGCTAATCTACAAAACATGTGTTCCAAGTAAAACAAATGTGTTCCAAGACCGGTGGCGTGTAAAAACCGGATGAGCCATAACTCATAGATCTAGCCAGCACGCTACAGTTGCAGAAATAAGTAGAACATATTTTACTATAATGCACCTGAATATTATTGACGCATGGTTCTCATGCATGGGAAAAAAGAAGGGAAGATTAATTGCTCCTTCCACTAGCCTAAGCACAAAAAAAAACGAAAAGAAAGCCAATGTGAAAAGTGGCCCCGTCATGGACTAATTGTAGAGCAAAGCACTACGGCATTCGCATGTATAAGGTGAAAGGGATCGTGTTCACCCTTTAACCCTATTAGTGGCAGGCTCCTGGCTACCCCATATTAGTGGCAGGGGGGGGCTGTTTACGACCCCCCCTTGATATCTCGAGATCTAACCGGCCGATTTTCAAAATTCAAACGGCATTCGATTTGGCTCAACGAGATCTACATTTCTAAAAAAAAAAATGTCAATAGGGGGGTAGAGGGGGGTAAAAACGGGCAAATTGCAGATACATTTTAGACTGTTTATCACGGCCAGGTTTCTGAACCAATCTTAACGCAACTTTTGCCGATCGATAGAGAATGAACCAGGAATTCACATGGATCCTAAAAATATGCATTTTCAAAAATCATAGGCGGATACAGATCATTGAGATTGGGGGTACACAAAAAGTATAGTAAATAAGGTTTTTGTTAGTACTGTTTCTAAAAAGGGTGGCAATGGTCTTGTTATGTTACAATTTTCTTATGAGAGAACGACTAAAATTGTATTGGTCATGCATAGGCGGTGTCAGGGCACCTATGTTGGGAGGTAAAAAATAGCCCCCCTTTTTGGACGCCTGGATCCGCCTATTATAGCAAAAACGTGTCAAAAGAGGATGAACAATAACTTTGTATATGTTATCACATGATACCTTTCATTCACTGTTCGTAAAACTGGTGCAGCATCGTGATCTTCGCCCAAATGACTCGCTTCACGAATAGGACCCCCCAATTCCCAGTGCTCTGGAGCCGCCCCTGGTAAAGTTATGAACTTGAAATTTTCAGGGAATGTGCCCAATTTAGTTTTAGGAAAAGTCAGAGAATTTCAGCATCGTAGCTTCAGCGGTTTCGGAGATATTCCCGAAAAACCTGAGGGGTGGATAAAAACAACCCCCCCTGCCACTAGTAGGGTTAAACACAAATCCCCGTCCGAGCCTGTGTGAGACTCAGAGTCTCACACAGCTGAGTCCGACTCGGTAAACCGACTCGCCGCCGAGTCAGAGTCCGCCGGCCGTGACTCCTCCGTGTCGCGCCTCCTACCCTCCCGTGACTCCTCAATGACGCGCCTCCTACCCTCCCGTGACTCCTCAATGCCGCGCCTCCTACCCTCCAGTGACTCCTCAATGACGCGCCTCCTACCCTCCCGAACTCCTCAATGACGCGCCTCCTACCCTCCCGTGACTCCTCAATGACGCGCCTCCTACCCTCCCGTGACTCCTCAATGACGCGCCTCCTACCCTCCCGTGACTCCTCAATGACGCGCCTCCTACCCTCCCGTGACTCCTCAATGACGCGCCTCCCACCCACCCGGACTGTCACTAAGGCACACACTCACAGCGGGGCTGTGTGTGTGCCGCGGTCAATGTCATGCCGCGTCATCAGACAAAACACGGTCCAAGTATCAGGGAGGTGCAGCCGCCAGCTACAGCAGGTGCACAACACATAATTTACCTGTGTAAACTGGCATCAACGACAAATCCACATCCTTGACGATGATAGCAGCCAGTGCACATCCGTAGTTATCGGCTCTGCTTTCTGAATCGTGATGGTGACTATGGCTTTGCATGATTATTATCATGGGTAATAAATTGAGTGTGTGCTTGCCAAACAATGGACGAAAGCTGGAACGACCAACATAGCTTGGCTGCCGTAACTACATATGGTGCAAATCATGGAGTAAGAATTCCTCCCGGAAATACAACACACGACACACACACAAGGAAATAAACCAAACTTAGGAACTGGATTCGGAGCAGAGGGGTGGCGCGAAGTTCAAGCCATTAAATCGAAATAGGAACTCTTACCATGAAGGCTGAAGCCAAAACTGAGCAGGTATGTACAGCCCACCGCTAAAGTAATGTAGGGTTTTACCAATCTCAACGGTTGGCTTTGACTGGCGACTGTTTAATGCGGAGTGATCGAAAAGAAGATGTCAATAGCTAAAATTGCAGCTTCAAGGGTGACGATACATATAAGCTACATTCAATGTTTCATTGTAGTCTGGCTAATCGTTCCTAAGCTTCAGAAGCAGAATATGCCCATGACTGAAGCCCCACATTACTTCTGCTGTGGACTGTACCTACTCTGGGCCGGCAACACGTCGTTATATGTAAATTGAACATGCGGGAGTTAGTGTGGGATAAGCGGATCAGGATGATGTACCTATTCCTGAATACCAGATGGGTGAGTCTCGACTAGCGAGGAGGGTGACTAAGAGCGCGCCCAACTGCTCCATGACAATGTTTACCACTGATGGGAGTAGTGGGCTCGGGTACCGCACCTGTCCATTTAGCCGTATAATACGCTGCTGTGGTGTAGTGCCGTGCAGAAAAGGTGCGGCCGCCTCAGCCAAATCGGTACAACAAAGCACACGCAACCCACGCTAGAGGTGCACCGTAAAAAAAAACTGGAATGGCTAGGACGATTGGAGCTGGGGAGAAAAAAAAATAGGAGCTCTAGTGACACAGGAGCATGTGTTCATTGAGGAATGGTTTGCCGATTGGCAATTCCAAAGGAGCCCGACGGACTATAGAGAGGACTGCAGTGGAGCACAGCAGGTATCACCTGGTTGCCATGGTAACACAGCCGTTGCTAGGCAACGCTCCGCTGTGCGTACGGGAGACCGCAGTTGGGCACAAGAGGCCATCCCGGCCGCCGTCCTCCCCGGTCGGTGGTCTGGAGCCGCCCCTGATCCCCCTCCCAGCTGGTCCGGGGGAGGGGGGAGGGGGGGGGGTCCGGTTCGACCGACCCACAGCTCCGGGAAGTGGTACGGGGCGACCAAGGTCAAGGGTCTCGGACTGGAATAACACTTCTGCAGTGAGGGATTACTGGCCGTTATGTGCAATTGATCAATCAATCCCACTTATGATGTTATAGCTCGTGTTGGCGTAGCTCTGGCAAACAAGCACAATGGTCGCATTATATTGAGCCTCTCTATTGCTGTTAAGAGTGAAAGGTAGGTATGCCAGCTTTGACATCAGTGTCTACTACATGAAGGCATAATCTTTCACTCATTGTATGTCCTAGTCATCCGAGATCATCTGAGGTCATTGGCTCTAGGTGACCTCTGCCTCGGACATTTCTCAATAAGTCTGAATGGAAGCATTTGAGCTGAGCTCCAAGATGACCAGTGAGCAATACGTTTATCAATATGTAAGCCTAAAATGGATACAGTCGGCTACTTTCCGTCGAAAGCAGCACATGATATCATGTAAACAAAGAGCTGGCTCAATTTTGGCCGAGCGCGAAGGGGCTGTACCTACGAGTACAGTGGGTCTATTTAAGATCTCCAGAGCCACCACGTGGCGCTACGGTCGGGGTGGAGTGAGTCCAAATCGCGAGGGGAGTGAGGTCACCGGTCATTGTGGGGGAGGGAGGGAGGGGAGTGACGCGCTATCGCGGCGCGGAGCGTGCGTGCGCCGGGAGTGGGCCGCCCGCCACCTGCGCCGCGGCTGAGGGGAAGGGATGATGGTTGCGGGTGCCTTCACTCCGGTATGGTGATATCCTTTTCATGTGCAGCCAGAAAAAAATGCACCTGAAGGGAATAATCGTCTCAAACAAACGGGCAAGCGAAAAACGCCATTCACTTAAGAAAAATCTTAAACAAATGATAATTGAAATCTAGGACCTAAACTTTTAGTCGACATTTGCATGCTGTCTTAGGCTTTTCTAAATTGTCCTTTGAGTTCCATGTTTATTCATTGTTTGGCACGCTCAGCATTGGTGGGCTTTATCGGGTCCAAAAGAATAAAAAAATAAGGGAGAAGAAAAGAAAAAGGGTTGATATGGGGCCAGAAAATGACCAAAAATATTTTCTTAAAGATTAACTTAGCAAAACCTTTAGGTGCGACAATTTTAACGTTGTTGAGAGGATACTGAGAAAAGCTAAATCACCGTGCTTGTCAGTGTTGCAGTAGAAGGAAACGTTTTGGTTCGTGTCTAGATAAAGCCAGAGCCGGGAGTGAGACTCGAACTCACTACATCGATTTCCGCTCACAGGTCACCCATCCTCTACGCTACGGGCATCTATCGCCCTGCGCAGCTTGCTGGACCAAGTGCTGGACAGTGTTTCGACCAAAGTTGTTGGTTGGATGTCTGACGTCTTAATGTTACGAGGCTATAGCCCGAAGGTAAATGAGGGAGCCGAACCAGATTGGACTGGGTTAAACCAGGTTGCACCGGGGTCCTACACGCAATCATGGTCGTGAGCTCCGCGTTTGATCGCTTATATATAGCAAATAATCGTTTATTTGTGGTCAGAACCTGACTAATTTTGTTGATTAAAGTGCGCTCTGATTGCTGATATTAAATTTATCACAAGATTTCGATTGTATGGCACATAAACTGCTTCATCTTTTATACGGTAAGATCAGCAAGATAAGGCTGAATGCGTCATATTTGCCCCGCCTCAGATATTCGACTGACTGAGAATCCTGAAAGTATTTTTTTTTCAAAACGTGACGTTGTGAGCTAACGTTCCCTAATTTACGAAACCTGAATAAACTATGCATTCCTCCACCAAGAAACGCAAGGAAATTAACGGTATTGCGATGAAGAAGAAAACATCAACAAATTTGGAGCTACAGAAGAAAATGAAAATACTCCAAGATCAGCTAACCAGTCAAGGTGATATGATCGCAGCAATGAATGTCCAAATGGTGGAGCTGGTGTGCGAGCTAAAAGCACTGAAGGAAGACAAGCTCCTGTCCGCTGATCTTGCTTCAGAGCAGCTGGACACACATCAACTGTACAGCATCGTTAAGAGGATTGATCGGGACGTGAACGAGCTGAAAGACCGACATGTCAACTGTAAGAACCTCACCAAAACAGTTGATGAACTTGGGGCACTCTGCGCGGCTGCTATGGTAGCAGCTGGGACAAAACTACATCAGACGATAACCGAGCAACAGAGCGCAGCTGATTCCAACGCAGCTGAGCGGCCGGATATGCCTGTGCCAAAAAACACATCTGCAGGGAGAAACGATTCTGCAGTGAAGCCTCAAACAGCTATGACCACCGAAGAACGAGAAACTGCAAAGAATTCGCAAATGATGACAAGGGCCACCAAAGACGCCGCCACCGGTAAAAAGGCTCTACCGGGCAACAACGGAGATGACGACTCCGACTGGACTGTAGTGAAAGGGCGTGCACGGAGTCGGAAGGCCTTTCCAAGCGGAGCCATTCTCATTGGAGGCGAGAATGTACGCCGTATAAGTGCAGCAGCTAGAGAAGAATTCAACTTCGAAAAGAACGTTGTTTTCTCGTCTTCGCCTGACACTAGCAGCGCAGAGATGAGCCGGCAACTTATCTCCGCCGTAAGAAAAACCAACGCTGAAGCCGTGGATGTAGTCATCCACCTAGAAGGGAGCGACGTTGTCAATTCTGAGGTAGACTGCATACTAGAAGGACTCGCTCATACGATAACAACGGCAAAAGAGCGACACAACGTTCGCGATGTTATTGTTTGCTCGCTGCTGGAAAGACGCGACTTGGGTCTAGCTGCGAGCGAAAGACTCCATCTCGCAAACGATGAACTACCATCTCTGTGTCAAACATATGGAGCGCGGTATCTGGATATGCGGGCACGCCTCAGCGAGTGTGCTCACAGAGGAATAAACAGAACCGGCTGTTTGTACACTTGGGAAGGGGCAAGAAACGTGTCTCAGGTGATCATCAGCGAGGTGAACGGTTTTTTAGATTAGACGGGGGAAATGAAAGCGAAAAGTTTGAAATCGGGACATCCAGTTCGGCCAATACACCGGCCCACCAGCACTTTGAGGCCCCGCAACAAGGACAGAGAATCGAGGACAGACGTCGTGAGAACCACAACGACGAGGAGCACAGCGCACAGATCCCTACCACTTTGACGGCAAAGGGACTTCTTCTCGGGATACTTAATATCCAGTCAATCAAGCCCAAGCTGCTAGAGCTATCTGACGTCCTCGACTGCAATCAAATTGACCTGCTGTGTCTTTGTGAGACATGGCTACGACCGGCCACTCCGAATCGCCTGCTGGTCCTGCCGGGCTACAATCTGTACCGCGCCGACCGTCCTGATAACAGTGGGTATGGAGGGGTGGCACTGGTCGCCAGGGAAGGGTTGAATGTTAAGTTGGTAAAAATTTCCACCGAATCGGTTCCAAATAGTAAACTGGAGACACTGTGGACAATTGTAAAGGCCAAGAGCAAACGGCAGCTAATCATTGGCATATTATACCGGCCTCCAAGGAAGCTTGTGGGGGATGTCGAGGCCGATTTTATGGATCTTGACAACCAGTATCAAAGCATACTAAGTGCTTATCCACTCACTAAAATTGTGCTTTGTGGTGATTTGAACTGTGATTTGCTAAAACCACGCTCTGACCACTGTAAAAGAAGTCTTCACGATTTTATCACAGACTACTGCCTAGTGCAATGTGTGACTGATGCGACGTATTCTACAGGATCATTGCTTGATGTTTTGATGACAAACTGCAACCAGATGATTCAGCATTGTTACACTAGTTTTTGTCATTTTAGCCCTCATAAGATTGTTTTCGCCTGTATGCCTATCCCTCGTGTCCGCCAGCCTCGTCGTATCACTAGATCTCGCTGTCTTCGTCGCATCGACTTAGATGCATTTAAGCTTGACCTCACTCTAGCTGATTGGGATCAGGTATTTGCTGCACCAACAGTCAGTCTGAAATGGGAGTACTTTCTCCAGTTATTTTTATCTATTCTCGATGTACATGCTCCATTGAGAACATTCCGTATCCGAAATGTTGCAGCCCCGCCAGTAAGTGTGGAAACGAGAGAGCTCATGCGTTGCCGCCGTGCAGCACTCGCCACCGGCGGTCATACCTCATCTGAGTACAAAAATCTGAATCGCGCTGTACGATCGGCCATCAGACGCGACATCCGGCTAGACATTCAGCGGCGGATCAATGATGGAGGTCCAAATTCCACATGGCGAGCAATAAGGTCTGTTGTGGGCACAAAACAGGCTGATAGAAATTTACCTACAGCAACGGCTGATCAGCTGAATGAATATTTTGTTAGCGTTGGCCCACGAGCGGCGAGCGAGGCAAGGAACTCAGGGCCGACCCCTGACCTCCCATGTCGCCTACCGCGGGTGGGTGCCTGTGCATTTAAGCTCACCCCACTGACTCTCCCAGAGCTGCGTGATGTGATATTTCAGATGAGCGGATCATCTGCCAGTGGCCAGGATGGCATCAATATCCACATGATCCGTATATCTTTTGCTGCAATTGGCAATGTGCTCCTGCACATTGTCAATTCTAGTATTTCTCTATCTGAAGTACCTTCTTCTTGGAAGCATTCACTTGTTTCTCCAATTTTTAAGTCAGGAGAATCCTCTAAACCATCCAGTTATAGACCGATTTCGGTAGTTCCCGTGATCGCCAAAATCGTAGAACGAGCCGTTCACCAGCAAGTTTACAGTTATGTTTCTAGTAATCATCTTCTTTCCTCTACTCAACATGGTTTTCGTCCACGCCATTCAACCGAAACAGCTCTGCTGACCGTCTCTGATTATATCCTCTCCGCTAATGATCGAGGAGAGCTTTCATTCCTGTGCATGCTTGATCTAAGTAAATGCTTTGACGTAATTGACCACTCCAAACTCCTAACAAAATTACAGCTACATGGGATTGATGTCTCATGGTTTTCAAGCTACCTTATGGGCCATATGCAAAGTGTCACATTTTCTGACAGCTTGGGAAACCTCCGATGCTCCAAGCCGCTCCCTAATAATATCGGTGTATTTCAGGGCTCAGCGCTAGGTCCATTGCTTTACTGCATTTTTGCAAACGATCTCAGTCTATTTGCTGATGATGCGATGATCGTGCAGTATGCAGATGACACACAAATTTTAGTCAGTGGTAAAAAGGCGGAATTCAATCTTGTTGTTAGCAGGCTGGAACAAGTGTTGGAATCTCTGGGGTCATGGTTCCGAGCTAACGGGCTCAAACTTAATTCTGAGAAAACTCAATTAATGTTGTTAGGTAGCCCACAGAATTTGCGAAACATTTCCAGCTATGTTGTAAAATTTAATAATTGTAATTTGACTCCTGTTTCCGAAGCGAGGAATCTTGGAGTTCATTTTGACTGTGCCCTTAGCTGGGACACTCATGTTTCTGTTGTTGTGCACCGTTGTTTCGGAATTCTTACCGGATTGTCGCAATTGAGGGGCCATTTACCGCCATCTACCATTTCTATTCTAGTGGATGCCTTAGTTTTATCTCATATCCGCTACTGTTTATCCGTTTATGGTAATACCACAAACAAAAATCTTCTTCGGATTCAGAAAGTGATCAATTATGCCGCCAAAGTCATTTTCCGTCGCAAGAAATTTGACCATGTGTCCGATCTGCTTCAACGTTTGGGTTGGTTGAAAGCTAATGAGCTCGTCCAGTACCACACTATGTGCATGGTTCATAGAGTACGTCGCGCAGGCGAACCTGAAGCACTGGCTGAAAATCTCATTAAAAGCTCAGAGACCCGTGACCGCAATACTAGACAAAACAACACATTGTACGTACCAATGTCACATACAGAGATGGGACGAAGGCGTTTCTGCTGTCGTGCACCTCGCCAGTATAATGCGCTGCCACATGATCTGACGTTACGCTCGACGCCAGCTTTCCGGAGTCACTTAGTAAGCCACCTATGTGACAGTCGCACCGTGACTGGGCAAGAGTGACGTGGTCCGATGTCCGAACTATTAGAGCAATGACTATCGAGCGATTGTTGTTAAATGTGGATGATTCGTCTCGTGTGTGTATAAGATGTGCTATATTTTACAGCAACCTAGGCGTGGTTTATGATAGGGCAGGAAATGCTGTGTACATATGTTGCATGCTTTGTACTACATAACTGAGACTGTAATAGCCCCGAGTACATCGAGGATTGTCTCATTAAATACATTACATTACATTACAGACAAAACATAATTTCGGGTCGAATATTTTTATTAAATGATCTTATTGTTTTTAACTTATTAATGCAAGACTTAATGCAGAAAAATAGGATATTCGCCCACGCTTCCCCATCTTCTTTTTAACGACTAAATTTGACCGAGGCCCGTCATAAAAAAGGGCCTGCCGTTATAATTATTTACCTAAGAGCGCTCTACACAAGCAACGCCAGCCAGTCAAAAACCGGCCAACGATACGATCTTTCTAGTGCTTTAATTATATCAATTGAAAATTTCAGGAGATACGAATAACCTTAATCCTTAGAGCTACTGGACGCTCGCAGCATTCGCTAGCATTCCATTGCCAGCTGCATTGCCAACATCACATATGCATTTATTTGAGTGCATCATAGTTAGTTATAGTTGACAATAGATAAACCGGCCTTAGTAAACCCACGCCTCATCATCCTTCCCAGTTCCCTTCCAAGCGGCCACGCTACCGGCCGCCGCGCCGGGCCCACCACCGCGATATGGAACAGGCCGGCTGGAGTGCGTCATTTGCCTGCGGCAGTGCCCAACCGCGCCGGGGCTGTTTGACAGGTCACCCACACCGTGACCTCGCCACCCCGCCCCCCCCCTAGCCCACCTCCCCAACGGGCCAGCTCGGTAGTGACCTCTCCTTGAATTTGACATGGACTCGACTAAGGCTCAACGCCATCTAGTTACGTCTGGAGATCCTTACTAGATCCACTGTACATATAGCACACTAAACACCTCTCCCTCCCCTCCCCTCTCCTCCTGCCGGCGAAGATGGTAGAGTAACCACTGTCAGCGAGGGTTATAAAAATACCGATGAACTGATTTTAAATTATGTGGTTCCGATGAAAATGAGCGGCTCCATTTCCCATTGAGTTATAAGGCCTACCTACGTGACCTACCTGACCCCAAGTGGTCGGTATGAAAAGGAAAATCTGTAGCTGTACAAAGCACCATGTAGAGCCAGGAAACTTGCAGCCTGCTGAACACGTTTTGCAGATGTTTCCTGGCATTGAAAGCGTCGCTAATTGTAGCACTATCAAATCTGTGAACTGTGCAGTGTAGGTAGAGATGTTCATTTATGACGTCATATCTCGTTAGCTGATATTTAACATGCCGATGTCTCCAGCTGACAACATGGGTTGGATAGGAAATTGAAGGAGATATATTTTCAAAACAGACAGTCATGCATTCTGTTATTTGTTATAGATATATTATGATCTTTCGTTTATTAATTTTATTTGTATTTCTATATTTTTGATTGGGACACTATAATTTAGGTGCTTATAGGCATTTATTTAGTGGCAAAAATTTCATTGGTTTATTGCTTGATTACGAGCGAGCGAGCGAATGTGGCAACTACCCTCCCCCCATGTGCGGGCGAGGGTTATGCACGTGCCACGTGCAAAACAAAGAGGTGTCAGTTTTGCAGCAAGTGCAATATCTCCAAAAGCACTGGGCCGATTGCGCTGAAACTTGGCATGTCTAGGTATATAGGTAGGCACCAGATATGTCAATCGGATACCATTTTTGGTATACCGATACCAAACCGATACCAACTTGGTATTTGGTATTTAAATCCTAATGTGTTTGGTATTTTGTTGGTATCATGATCCCTCCCTAATGTATAAGAGGCTGAGAAATTGGTAAAATTTGGTATTTCCCTCATGTTTCCAAGTTGGTTTGGTTTCGGTATTTCCTCATGGTTTTGGTTGGTAGGTATTTGATTTGGTATCGGTATTCCGATTTTTCGTAATTGACATCACTAGTAGGTACTAGTGGTGTCAATTACGGAAAATCGAAATACCGATACCAAACCAAATACCAACCAAAACCGTGGGGAAATACCCAAACCAAACCAACTTGCGAAAATGAGGGAAATACCAACTTTATACCGATTTCTTAGCCTCTTATACATTAGTGAGGGTTCATGATACCAACAAAATAGCAAACACATTAGGATTGAAATACCAAATACCAAGTTGGTATCGGTTTGGTATCGGTATACCAAAAAGTTGGTATCCGATTGACGTCTCTAGTAGGCACCCACCAGGCAACGCATTTCCATGTTTCACGGTTGGGGTGCCGCCGCACGTGCACACGTGCAGGGGTCGATTCCAGATCTCGAGAGCGGCTGAACCGATTGCGCTCAAATTTGGACCGGTTAGTCGGGTGCCGTGCAAAAGTCAGTTTGGAGTTGGGACCCAGCTTGCACTTGCGCAAGTGCAGGGTGCCGCTTCCAGATCTCGCGCAGAGTGGGCCGATCGCGCTCAAATTTGGCTCACTGCCTTAGACCGGTTAGTAGGGTGCCGTGCACAAGTCGGTTGCAAGTACCCCTTGCCATTCCACACGTGCAAGGCTCACCCTCTCGCTCGCTTGTTTGCCGCCCCGAAAGGCGTGTTATTGGTAGTCCATATATGTAAGTAAATTTAGCTCCGTAATCTATAGGTAAACAAAAGTAATGCGACCTGGGATATCGGAACATCGGTAGTTTTCAAATGGCCAGGTGACAGCCCGGCGCTGCTATTTACTTCACTACTGTGGCATCAATGTTTTAATTTGTATATGTATGGCCTTGTTAATTGTTTATAATCACACGAGCTTTTGACTTTTTGATAATATTCAAAATATAACAGGTATTTAAAACTAGTTGTTCTTTTTACTGCGAAAAGTGTTACCCGCTCGTGCAGAGCGTTATCCAACTACTGTTCTGGTTTTCATAAACATCAATTCGCGTCATCACGTCATTTGACAAAGAAATACATCTAATTACAAACAATTTACATAATATCAAACGGCGATAACGGTTATTTCTCGAACACCCATATGACATGGGTCTCGTGGTCTACTCACCAATAGCACCTTCATGTCTGCCGCCCTGTGTGTGTGCGAGACCAGCTCTCCCGCTCTCTCCCTGTGCTCCTCCCTCTCTCCCGACACGGGCAGCACAACCCTCACCGGCGCGGCGGCGCAGCGACTGACCGCCGTCTGCCGGCCGGGCCCGTACCGCAGCGGCCAGTGACGTCACCGCCACCACCACCAGTGACGTCACACACACCCACAGTCAGCTGGCGGCGCGGGAAGTCCGGTCGGGCCGGTTCCGACCCGGCGCTCCGCTCCCGGCCCCAGACAGAGACTTTCCAGACGGCGGCGTCTGGGAAACACTGCAGCGGTGATTGTTTGGGGTCATGTGGCGGCACGCGGCCAACTGGGGGGGGGGGGGGGCGGGCCGTGGCACGTGGCACCACGGCGGGGAGGGGCACAGCACGTGCCACGGAACGGAGCAGGAACCGTCGGATATAGGTACCCGTGGCACGTAGCGCCTCTCATGGGACGGCATTGGACGGGCGAGAGGTCACAGGACTCCTTTACCACTGAGACGTTGCATATGGTCGATGGTCAATACGTAATGAGTTGGACAGGCTACTCGTATCATACATAATGCACAGCACGTTTTCGCGGATAATATATATCGGACCGGGGTGGTGGAACTGAACAATAGTCCGAATGGCCGTGCGTTTTACCCACAGAATTTCGACTTATTGCCGGAGTAAGGCTGGTGAACGATCGGAAAACCACAGCTCGGTTTAGACAAATTCAGGTCACAATGTTCTGATCAATGTCACTGTGGTAGTGACATGTTTCGAGAAGCTAATATATACCATATATTCATAACAGCAGCACATAAGATAGGGCCCATAGCTAAAAATGCGAAGCTCGGAAAGTCGCCAGCACAGTCTGCCACAGATTGGACTGTAGAGTGTAGACTGTGGAGTGTGGAGACTAGACACGCCAGAAACCATGGACTTCGCACGTGGGCCATGGACGTGAATTAGGAAAGCAAACTGAAAAATGAAGACGCTGACCACGGGGGTGGTAATGAACACCGCCTGAACCAGCCTGAACTAATGACAGATCATGAATGCGACATGTCTGGAGGTTAGGTTGTTGACCGCACTCCCAAAGGTGGCAGGGGCGCCTGGATCGGTTCCGTGTCTGATAATTGACAGCGCACAGCCATGTGGAGGAGCCCGCACCCCGTTCACCGCAGGGACCCGACCGGAGCGGTCCGCAGGGTACAGTACTTTCCCCAGGTAAACCCCGAGGAAACTGGAAGGAAGGCCGCGGAGTAACGAGAGCGGCGCTCCGGACCTCGGCTCAGCAGAACCAATCTGAATATAGACGTTCCCACATCTGCAATGCTAACAGAGATCGCAACACCAGCTGTCCGGTAGTCAGGGTGGCTGCTGTGACGTCATAATGAGCGGACAGAGCATGGAACACCAGCCGTCCGCCCGGTAGTCAGGCAGACTGTGCGGCTGTTCTGACGTCATAATGACGTCACTGGGACACAGAACAGACGGCCAGTGGCGGAGTTCCCACGACAGTGTTACGTCACCGGCGGTGTCCCCTATCTCGGGTAGCCAGGAAATGGGTGTTACGGGCTCTGAAAATAATCAGCTGGTGTTTGCAATATTTGGTGACGAGGGCCCCGCTGTCGTGCTTAGGACGCAACAGTATAACAAATGTGTCTGTGTAGGCTGCAGCCTTGCTGGGAATTTGTGATTTTGGTAACAAAAAAGTCACGACACCACGTCACGACATCGGGAACCTAATACCATTCGTGGTACTGAACGAGGCTATCAGCCATCAGGGTCCAAAGCGGCATCGTTATATAACTAGATGCCGGCAGCGCTCGTGCGTTGCCTTGGGCCAGAATTGGAGGATCCATAGCCCAATGACTTCATTAAAAAGAAAGCGTTTTGCTTTTTCTAATGATAATGATTACCGTCTAAAACGAAATAATGAGGTCGAATGCACTATGCAGCATGTCGTCTCTATTCGACCCTGTAGTCGAAATTTAACCCGCGCCCTGCTGGGGGGGGGGTGTTTGAACACCCCCCTTGTGTTTTTTGCGAATATCTCAAAAACGGCGGCGCGGAGCGCCGCCGTTTTTGGTACACCTTATCATACATCAATTCTACACATGTTGTGAAAATTTCAGACCTAGGTCATTTAAGGTCAGGTCACCAGGTCACTTGAAGTGACCTCACCTCATAAAAAGTTTCAATGTCTGTCATAGCTACACCGAATGACCGATCGCTTTGAAACTTTCAGCGATTGCTAAGAGCAATAGCATGTACAAAATGTATATCTCAGAATTTTGATATCGATGACCTAAGGTCAGGTCAATTTTGCGACCTCCCCATTATAAGTCAATGGGAGAAAATTGAAATGCGCCTCTTTTGGACGAAAGACATTATAAACACTCCCAAACACCGAATTACAAGTGGATTAGACACACTGAACATGAAAATGGTGTCCGTGACCCTAATGTATGCCCTGAGGTCATCTTAGGTCACGAATGGTATCTAACAGTTTTTCGCAAATAACTTTTGATAGGGGCATGCTAGAGCGATGAAAACGCCTTAGATGTGTTCAGCTCGACGATACAGATCGACTGATATGCAACATGACCCTTTCCGGTCAGGTCATGACCTTGACCTGAGGTCAAATTTTGAATTTGACCTTTCAAGGTCAAGTTATAGTTCATTCGATGCGTCTTGACGAGAGGAACACGATGCCGGTAAAAGTAAGCTCGTACAGGGCTTGGGTCAAAAGTTATTGCAGAAAAACTGTTTCCGAAAAAATCGGCTCTATTTTTGCAGTTTTTGCCCCCTGCAGGCAAAACCGTTGACGTTAGGTCAAATCTGAGAGAATTACTCAGAAAGGGCGTTAATAGTGCTATCGAATGCGCTTTTCCGCTTCGCTGTAGCTCTATTGGTTCCCGAGTTATGCGTTGGCTTCTTGGAAATTGTCGACATTCGACCTGGAAATCGGCGAAATTTTGCCTTCAATGACCTCTGGTGACCTGACCTTTGACCTGACCAAAAAATTGACCGAAGTGATTTCGTCATTATTTTTGACGCTCTTTCGAACGCCGCCTTCCGCGTATCGCTACGTGGCCCAGGAGCCGAGTTACAAGGGGGGGGGGTGTTCAACCCCCCCCCCCCCAGCAGGGCGTGGAAATCCAGGACCCCCAGCCGGGCGCGGGTTAATGCCCCTGTCGAACTCCAAACCAACAGATAAATTATCTCGCCGGAATGTCGTGATCAAATGTATTCTTCTTATGACCTGCAAGTTTTGAACCAGTTAGAGCTGCCGTTTACCCTGCAGGCGTGGCAACGTACGAAGGGGTGCAATCGGCTTGCACGTGCATAGCTCATGCACCACAGAGTTAAGCTCAACCAAATGTGCATTATTTTGGAGGCCTTGCCTGGGACTACCATTGAACCGATTTTGAGGTTGATAGCTTAAAATTTCTTTGAGCCAGAGGACCTCACGTCAAAACGGTTTTCCGACCCCAGCACGTGCAGCCTGCACCCCTCGCAGACGGTGACCACCCTGGAAACTGGTTCAAGGTGTTACCGATGTGTCCCGCCAGTATGGCTTTGCCGGTGACCTCGGGTTGACCTGTAGCCTTGACAAAAAATTTCGTGTCACCGAAACTTTGAAGCGGAATAGCATGTGCCACGAAGCACCGAGCGAACCAAGGCCAGCACCAAAAGTTTACCTCGCCGGAGACGAATCAAACGGTCCCACTTTCGTCCCGATCGGTCCACCCATTTTGATTCCAGGTCCAAAAAAGCTTGGACAAACTCACTCACATACTCACATACTCACTGACAAACAGGTTCAGTGCTGTTTTAGAGTCATATTTTTCCCAGGTTTATGTTTGTATGATATAAAACTTTATCGGAATTCACTGGGATTGTATTGCGGATGCAAGTCCAAATATTTCGGCCAATATTGTTTGGCCTTGGTCACTGGACAACTACAATAAATAGCCTTGAATAACCCTATAAGTATAGCTCACATTGCAGCGATACCCAAAAAAAAATTTTTTTTTGGGTATCGCTGCAATGTGAGCTATACTTATAGGGTTATTCAAGGCTATTTATTGTAGTTGTCCAGTGACCAAGGCCAAACAATATTGGCCGAAATATTTGGACTTGCATCCGCAATACAATCCCAGTGAATTCCGATAAAGTTTTATATCATACAAACAGGTTCAGCCGAACTTTTTTTCAGCGACCCACCAATGTGAATTTCCGGATCCTCCAATTCTGGATTATTTGGTCAACATTAAGGAGCCTCCGAAATTCCCACAGTGTAATGAAAAACATCGGGAAGATTAGGAGTTAATTGCTGCGGTTGCTTGTACAATGCGCGTTGTGAAACTGTGAAGCAAACTTTTGGCTCTTGCCTCGGCTGCCACACTCCACCATCCACCTTTCCTATAGTTACTTATATATTTTTGGTCTTTTTCAGTGAGCAGAGTTATCCATACTAACCCACACTAAGTGGAAGTATTGTGCACTTTTATCCAAGCCATCATCTCATCAGGGCAAATGTATGAACAAATTGTGTTACTATACTGCAAACGGGGCACCAAGTTTATGTTTAGTACATCATGATGATGATTTCCAAATCTAGTACGATTGGTCGGTTGGTATTATATAGCGTTACGTATTATCTCATCGATTGCGTCACTAAGGCCTTTGCGCACGTATACAAAGTATTCTCTGGTCTCTGCTAAATACATGCTACCAAATTTTTATTGTGCAACGTGCAGATCCGAGTTGATATTCATAACGTTGTAGGTATTTATATTTACCTACGCATTTTACTAGTGATTTAGCACAAGCAACTATCGCTTTACGCCTGTGTTCATTGTTCACCCCTCTTAACCCGGCGGCCGCTGGGCCTCCGCGCCACCCGCCGGCCGCTGGGGGGGGGGCATATAGTTGCCCCCCCCTTTACTTCTGCGACGCTATCGTCGCAACGCGAAGAGATAGAGAAGCGAAACTTTGCACACACCTTCCTGAATACCTAGCCGAGGTTGTGTCCAAATTTGGTGTCGATCCCATTTGAAATGACGTCACAGTGACGTCATAAGTGAAATTATAGATTTGCGACTCTCATATTCCTCACGATACATCAGATATATGGGACCGAATATAAAGGGTCGATTATTGGTCAGAAACTAGATGGAATGTAGTTAGATGTTTTAGGATGACAGCAAGTGCTATCTAGTTCATTTACAGTTGAGTTTCATGCTCAGCGTCATCAGAAACGATCCATATCGGAAAACGACAAAACTTTATGACGTCACTGTGACGTCATCTTAGGTGCTACAACCACCAAACTTTTCTCAAACATTGCCTAGGTATTCATTTGAAGCTATGCCAAGTTTCACGTTCGTAGCTTATCAGGTTTCGGAGATATTTTACAAAACGTAAAGGGGGGCAACTTTATGCCCCCCCCCCCCCCCAGCGGCTCGTGGGTTAAACGTGGTAAGGATGGGCCTTTATAACAGACTGGCTAATGGCTACCGGTTATCGACTAGCTGATTTTCTCGTTCAGGCGGACTCTGCCCATGGACAGCTGATCCCCAAAATGACGTCACCAGTTCCGGGTAGTGACGTCACTCGTTATGCTGCAGACCTCTCCCTCCTATCCTCCCATCTCGTACCATATGGCTCTACTGCACATCCACCGCCTCACAGAGGGTGTGTCTGTGTGTGTCGCAATGTCGGTCGGGGTGTAAACTCCAAACAATGACCGCAGGCGGCTGGCTGTACTGGAATTGGGAGGGGACAGAAGGACAGATGCTGTCTGTTCTGGGATCCAAACGATCACCAGAAGTCGGAACGAGAACCGTCGGTGTCGAAAAGATGGGAAGATAGAGGTGAAACGTAACTACAACCGTCTGCATGCGACACAGTGCGGTAATAGAGGTGGTCCGTCTGTGCGGGAGGGGTCGGAGAATAGTGGCAGCCTGCTTATGTAATATGTATAGTGGTCAGTAGAAAAGAACCCAGCGCTAGTGCCGGCTATATTGATGTTGAAACATAAAAGCTGATGTCATAGGACCAGTGACGTCAGCAATCGCACGTACGCATTAATTAGGCATATCTGAGTGCTGCACACTGCACAGCACCACAGTCAGCGTATTTACAAATTGCAACCGAGCTCCGCCGTAGGGTATTTTATTTCCGCCGTAGTGTATTTCACTTGGGGGATTTTCTACCATAATCTGCCTGAGCTTAGGGTAATTACAATTTGTCGGCGACGTTAAAAAATGATGCACTTTTTTTCGCAGTATAGGATATCGCATGTGCATATTTCTGCCTTTTCGGGTGCGCTTTATCGGTTTTTCGTGAGTAACTCGCGTAAAAACCGTCCGATCGCGACGAAACTTTCAATGCCCCCGATTTTATCAATTTTACACCTACCCTGAAAATTTCATGACCTGACCCAAATAACCTTTGACCTGTGACCTATTTCTCGAGACCATGTTTGGCCCGAATCGCGATTCGGCGTATGTCGGCTCGCATTAGCCGCGCGGTTGCAGTCTTCACGTGGTTTCAACCGTTGAAACATGTGATATGATGCTGGTCCCATGCATTAGGGTGGGTGTCAAGGTCACCTGAAGGTCAGGTCAGCTCAATGACCTTTGATGACCTCGGTTCATTTTTCGAGTTTTACATGTTTCTAGGCTAGTTTTTGGAGCTGATTTCGAATTTAGCAACCACTTGAACATTACAGGGGGTGTAACGAAATTATTCGGACAACTTTCTTGCAGCTGTAATTAAAAAGCAAAACAATCTGATACTTTTTCTTTTAACTGAGCTTGTAGCCAACTTTCATAAAAACACAGTGGTGAATGTTCTGGAGCATTTCAGCCAATGAATTCTCCAGCACACTGGCTTTGATGCGGACCAACGCCGTCTAAACCTGTGCCTGCGGTGGAGCAGTGCTTATGACGGGTGGCTCTTCATGCACCTCCTGCTGAACAAGAGCCCACAGGTTTTCGATTGAATTGGGATCGCGACTTTTCCCAAGTCATAAGCGTTAGCCCAGAATGATTGAAGGTTCTATCGGCATCACTTCCCGTTCTTTTAGGGACTTTTAAGTAGCGCGCCGCCCCGCATGAAGACACCGTGGCTTGAATCAGGCATCAGTGCGCGTTCAGAAACCGTGCCATCCTATGCCGTCTGGTTGAGCGCCTCCAATCATGCTCCACCACCTTCCCTGGAAAAGCTCCACCCTTGCTTATGGGGCAAAATATAAGGGACAAAAACACAAAACAAGACAGATAAAAACAAAGCAAAATTAACTCATTACCTAATGAAATTCAGGCTGGAGCAAATACATAGGTAATAGGTATCTATGTCAAATTAGAATGAAAGATTAAAATCAACCTGACCAGTCCTTACGGTCTGGCCTGGTCCTAACCACCTTACTTCGCCTAACTTAACCCAATTCAACCTAGCCTACCACAACACCTGCAGAGGTACCTTCCTAGGAAAATGACGCCCAGGGAGGTGACTGTCCAACTTATTGAAATACTACCATGATTGCTTGTCAAAATGTGTGTCATCATGCTCTTGTTTGACAAGTGATGTATAATAAATGTGATATTCAATAATTATCTCCTGACTGTTGACTGTTAAGTGGTCAAAATATTCAAATAATCAGGGTACAATGCTGTGCATAGTGCACACTATTCATGTTGTTTTTGTGTACGCCCTCTGCACATTGTTGTGTGCACTGCTATGTGCACCTTAAGTAAAAAAGTGACTGGTGGTACATGACAAAAGGTTGTGCAACTGTGAAGTTCATGCCCTTGGTCAAGCTGGTGCCAAATGCACCTATAGCTATAGCAGGATCAGTGAGGGTTGTAGACATGCTACATACATTGTGCATTGAAGATATTGGCACAAAGTTCATCCGTAATTACTATGCTTAAGTGAGTCATCTCATCTGTCCGCCTCATCAAGACTGCCTCCCCGTCATGGACAATTCACCTCCCATTTACCCATCGGATGTCTCTGATCTGGATTACAAATGCCACTCCCTGGGGTCTAACCTGAGCCACCATTAGAGGGTAATGGATTTAACATCGTGGGAGTGTTATTCGGCAGGGAAGGGAGGGCAGATGGTCGCTACATTCCGCTCCCGACCGAGCAGCGCGGCAGTGATGCGTCTGTTTGTAAAGGCGGGAAGGGGCTAATGGGCCTGACTGGTCCGGCCTTGTCTATGGGATAGACAGAGGGGTTAGAGGGACAGCCCGGGCGGGTCAGTAATGGTCAGTGTAGGCTAATGGCTCACCATTACATTGGTATTGGGGTGGCACTATCTGTCGGCCATCGCGCGCGCGGTCTGGCCGCAGTGAGGTGTGAAATTCAATGTATTAAAGGGGAGGGGAACCGGTCAGGTGGTATCATTTTTTTGGGGCGCTGGTCACCACTGACGCGTCAAACTACGTCAGATGACGTCATGACAGTCCAATTGGCGATGTTTTGTAAATAATCTTTTTGCGGTTAGGGCGTTAGGATTAGATTTAAGGCTAAGTTGGCATTGGCGAGCTGACAACCGATCGTGGTACACCGGTTGAAAATGACCAGCATTGTATCGTCCGTTTGTAAATATAGCGTGAAAATTCAATAATCTGTCTGGGAAAGAAGGGAGGGTTACTCCGGATATGTTGCTGATTCGGATTCACAGAGACCGCTAACGTAATATCTTTAAGTTGTCACGTCGACCATACGACCGTACGCCGGCATCACATCACAGGCTCACCGGGACTACACCGCGGCGATCTGATCACGAATCAACGGAAACGCAATGATCACGCCCTCACGACGCGACCACCACAAATTCGTTTTTTTTTTTTTTTGCTAGTAGGTCAGCATAAGCTGTTTCATTATCTAACTAGTTTGGGCCCGGTAGACCAGCGTTTCAATCCATTATCAATCTAGTGTTACAGTTACAATTGGATAAGGAGAGTAAAACATCGTAAACGTTAAACATTATTCTGCTCCTTCGGCAGCCCAGCGCCAGAACAAGAACATGGGGAAACTGAATCGCCTTCCGGTTCGTTATTAAATCAGCCTTGAGCCGTTTCGTGACTCGAGTTTATATAGCCGAAGCCAAGCTGATTCGCCATTTCAATCGTTGTAAATTGATCGCTGTTCGGAATATGTCCATCAATTTCCTTTCTCTCCTAGCATTATCGGTATTTAACAGATGTCGATGCTCGCTCCCTTCGAGGTATATCAAAGATTAACGTACAAATGCCACGGTTGTTAAGTTGATGCATCATTTGAGACAATTTAATCATAAACGTCAAGCGAGTTACCGTTCAATATGACGTGAAAATGTCACCCTGGTTGTACACAACTAGAGTTGGTTACGGAGGGAAGCGAGAAATTATCACCGCCCATTAATCACCATTCAGGTATGATAAGGACCGTTTTGTTCAGATCGGATTACTGAACAGTCTGCAGACCCCAATTAATTGACAGGAACCATGTAACGTGCACGGTCACACCACGCATTATGCCGCCGGGCAGCATTTGCCTACACTTCCAACTCACTCGAGTTAGTTAACACCGGGATCGTGAACGTGACCACGCCCACCCGTTCCTTGAAGTAATTTGTGATTAATTTTGGGAGTATGTTGGGCCCCGTGAGTTTTACTAAAAACTGAGCGATTGTAGTCCGCGCGATATGAAAAATGTATGACCCTTGACCTTAACATGACCTTAAACAATTAACAGGTCAATTGACGCACCAACGGTAGCACCACTAGCGCCACCTACAAGGTCTAATGCCTCCGGTGCAAACTCCGACAGCGCTCAGATGCAGCTGACAGTACTAGCAGTGCCGCCTAGCGTGAAATAGACCAAGCTGGTTCCCTAAACTGCCGCAAGAGGTCCCTCGTGTCGGCACGCAATTGCGTGTGACTGACTGAAATGAGTGGGTGAGTGAGAGAGCGAATGTGAATGATCATAGTGAGAGAGAGAGAGAGAGAGAGAGAGAGAGAGAGAGAGAGAGAGAGAGAGAGAGAGAGAGAGAGAGAGAGAGAGAGAGAGAGAGAGAGAGAGAGAGAGAGAGAGAGAGAGAGAGAGAGAGAGAGAGAGAGAGAGAGAGAGAGAGAGAGAGGGAGGAGGATGTCGAAGCAAAACATTTTAATTCAGTCTTTACAAAGATCGACCCCATAAATGAAGCTTTTGGTACGAATTAGATGCGTGGCACTCTACTGCCACCTAGCCCGTATAACCTACAACTACATCCACTAGGCGGCGCCAAAAGCGTCGATGAGTCGACGCTCGATGAGTCGATGAGTCGAGAATGGTCGCCGGTCAGGTGTGGAACAAGGTCAGATTCCCGCTAAGCTCATAATTACAAGCATTTAAAAATGGTTATCACCTAACTCTCTGCGTTGGCTTAAATTACAGATATCGTATAGATTCGATGAAATATCTTTTGTTTAAAGGATTCAGAGCAATAACAAACCAAAGGTCTGAGTTTCAACTTCGTTTCAACATCTAACATATGAGGGAATCAAACAAGATAGCTTTTGATCACAGGGCACATTCTCAAATGATCTAAATAACATTTAGTGATCATTGCATTTAAATTACACTTAATTTATCGTAAACATCCGAGTAGGGTATGATAACTCATTTAACCAGCAGGCAAAGTGACCGTCATGTTAATATAACCCAGATAAGGCCAACGGCAAGGGCAGTTGAATCTCGAGTACAACCCGGTCTCTCGCCGCTGGATCGGAAAGAGCGCTGGTCACCGGCCCTCAGCTGCACCGCGAACAATGCACCAATATGGACCTGTTGAGAGAAACAAATTATCTGTTAAGACAGCTGGACGAACCCTTCTTTTAACGATTGACCCACGATGACCTCAGTAGAAAAGACGGACAAAAATGTGGGTGGTCAAAAAGGGGAGAAATAGACAGCAGTCGCATATGATCAAATTTTAGCAAATCTTGGTGAACAACTCTACGGTCTAATTCTGGGAGAAACTGGTTCCCTTTGTCAGTCGAAACCAAACTCTACCCCGCGAGGCATGCTACCGACTCAGATTAGCAGACAATTATAGGCTAAAGGCAGGAATGGAGAATCAATTGTGTTATGATTGAGCGCGCATCACTAACACTTTGACATTGCCACCCCAAGCCTAGGAGACAGTCATCTCATGTCAAGCGTGGTGTGAAAAGCTACTGACAACTGTACTTACAAAGTTTTGGAGGGACACGCTGAAATTAATGAATTCAGATGATAAATCAGTAACATGCAACAATTCAAGTCATATTATTCCCGGTAACATCCGTTAGTTGATCTCTTTCTATTGACATGATCTATTGAACATGGAATTTCAATGTCAATGACCATTGACCCCTCAGGTCACACTGATCTCATATCTGGCCTTGGATGCTAGCAAAACAGTTTCAGACCAGTGCGGTTTCACCTAAAAGGGATATCCTGGAATTGAAATTTATAAGGCATCATTGAACATGACAAACTTTGTCAGGTGACGGAACAGATACAACGATGATTACACCAGTCGAGTCTTTGCCGAGCCATCAAGTTAGTTTGAAATTAGCACCATTCCCCATTGGCCAGTTCCCATCCGCTTGTTAAAAGTTGCTGCTCTTGCCTTTTTTTTTTTAATTTAGTCTGAATGGGTGAATGGGCAGAGTTGAAAAATCAGAGCTCGCACTAAGCATAGCTTGTTGTGCTGAACTCGGCCTGCCAACCGACCGCACAATCCCAGTTACATAGCATAAAATTGTCTGAAAGTTTAACATGTCCTCAGGACTGGACACAACCCCCCCTTGATTTGATATTAAACATTTCTCATTGCTGATGTTCCCACTCGAATAATTGGATATCACGTTTGCCAAAATTTGTATACCTTCAACAACATAGCAATCGGTAAACCGAGCTTCCTTAAATTAGAACACCACAAGTCGATTGTCAATTGCAAGTTAATAAATCATCTGGTCGAGTATGTCAATAAAAATCTGCATTATAAAATTGACTCTCATAAATCGGTTCAGTAAGATAACATGAAATCACATGAGTCGGATTGTTTTTAAATTGAAATGCCAAATTGAGACTAATCCGGCGCACTACCTTAGAATTCCCTTGATGCAAATACTTACGTCCCCAGAGAAATTTGCGACAACGTGGCGAGGGACGCCAGACAACAATCCACATAAAAATATTCATGATCACAAATGATTGGGCACTACTGAGAATTACTTCATTAAAACACAGGCAACACTCAGAATAGTCGAGTTGAAATTCCGATCAAAGTTAGCGTCTCCAAGGTTGAACGATGAGAGGTCAGGATGTACTAACCCGCAGGCGACAGGATCTTATGACGTCACTACCGATCAACAAGTATGAAACTGGCAATCTCCTAGAAATATGACGTCACTGAGTGAATATAGTAAGCTACGGTAGAGACGTTTCGGCTGATAGGCGTAAATATCGTGTAGATGAAAGGAGTAGTAGATGGTCTGAGTATTTGGCGGCGCAGATTTCTCTATCCAATGATTTTTTTGTTCGGGTCGCGGGTAACAATTGATTCGTACCGCGCAGCGGTGCGCACATGGACTGAAGGGATTCTACGGGTCAGACAGGTAAGGAGACACAGAAGGAGTGACCCTGAAGTGGTCGATAGCTATTGAAACCGGAATTACAAAGGGAGGAAAGATCTAAGGATGGATGCTAGCCGAAGAGGAGGTATGTTGCAACACTTTCATGTGTTTTTGACTCTGCTGATACGTCTAAGTCTTCTAGGATTGGACTGTCTCACGTTACGGAGTAAGTAAGTAAATATGTTAGGCAGATATCAGAACAAAGAACGCCATAAGACGCCCAAGCTGAGAGGTGAGTCAGAGAGACAGGACGAGGGGGCACTCCGCCGAAGGTGAGTGACAAAATACGAAGGTGATAGATTGAGGCGAAGGGGTAATTCCGCCAGGATGAGGTGAGGTAAGTCCACCGTCGGAAAGGATCGCAGCATGTATCACTCATGACGCTAACGCGCTTGAACACACATCTGCAGGACAGGATTCCACGGCGTCGGATAAAATTGTAGGATAGATTCAGTCATGGAGTCTTCGAGTCACACCGGTCAATGATTCAAAGGCGCCACTTGCGGGTGCCATGACTGCATGAGAGTACGGAGTAGGTACCTGTCTATGAGCCCAGTGAGACTGCGGTCGCCGGGCAGCAGGATTGTGTCCACCGGTTCGTTAGGTGAAAACGCGTAAGACGGTCTCTCACAGAAGGGCTGCAAGGGTCAGTAACCAACGTCCGGCCGCGGGGTTTTAGTAGGGAAACAGAGATGTGCCGTGAGCGGCAGAGGTTGACGGACCAATCATAAGCCACTGAGGAACGCTAATAACTGACGCTACCCGCGTCGATCTTTAGACAAGTAATCGGGGTCAAATGATGTAGGTGTTCGAAGAGAGTGGGCCGGCAGAGATTGATTGAACCAATCACATCCATCGACGAACGCTAATAATGTAATCGCTACCTGCGTTGCACCTTTAGACAAGTAATCAGGGTCAGGTGATGTAGGTGTTCGAGGATATTGGGCCAGGGAGCCCAAGAGGTGCTAGGAAGAGCACACACGATTCCAATGTTGGAATAGGGCGCGATAAGTCGTTGGGAGGTAAGAGTAAGCTTAGATGAAATTTACCCTAATCACGGAGTCTATTGAACAAATTGCGTTTATTGTCCCTGATATGTACCGCTGGAGGGAGTTAGAACTATTGCTGGGAGGGACTGAGAGGTCGACGCGGGATCAAATTTATTGTAGTGGGATGAGAGAGGTATGACAAAGAGAGTGAGTCTGAGGGAGATTGAGGTATGCGTCATATAGTGTAAGGACCAGCGGGAGATCTAATCTCAGCATTGAGGGCGACATTAAATGGGGATGTACTCGATTATCTTTGGGATGATAGGCATTAGAAAGGGAGAGAATGGTGGGTAGCTATCAGGTATCAGATGGTGGCTTCAGGTTATGTCCTCAATGGAGGCATCAAAATTATATGCTTTGGGGAGACATCCGTGTCCTAAATTCCTTATGAGACAGATACCATCCTAGGCAGTGAAGACTATATGTTGACAAGCGACAAGCCAGCCTCATTATAAATATTGTTTGTGACGAGCCCCAGGCGCAAGGAACGGTGGCGGAAAGGAATCGGTCAGCTTGAAACCAACGGACCGACCAGCAATTGGAAATGGGTGTGTAATTACGTTTGAACAAGAGAGAAATCAAACAGCAAGAAAATCAACTCATCAATCAACCATTTGAGGATCTACCAGCCGAAAACACTCACCTGAGGTCGTTCCAGAGAACGGCGCAGGTCGGCAACCATCTCGGACAGAAAACACCCCCGATGAACGAAATTTTATTAAACAATATAATTTTTTTGAAAACATACTCCCCACCGCTTCCGGACCCCCAGGGGGGCATCATCACACTCGTGGCGCCCAACGTGGGGCAATGGCTTTGTTGCATGCAACATGAAATCAGCAGAGTTGCACATACCCGAACCCAAAGAAAAAAAAAATCAAGTTCGAAGACTGGAGGAGCTATGGAGAGCAAACACGTTGTATCCACTAGCTATGAAGACGGGATATATTCCAGCAGTCCTGAGGAGTTACAGTCCAGAGGAGTTGCAGTCCAGTTGCATGCAACATGAAATCAGCAGAGTTGCACATACCCGAACCCAAAGAAAAAAAAATCAAGTTCGAAGACTGGAGGAGCTATGGAGAGCAAACACGTTGTATCCACTAGCTATGAAGACGGGATATAATCCAGCAGTCCTGAGGAGTTGCAGTCCAGCGGAGTTGCAGCCCAGTTGCATGCAACATGCAATCAGCAGAGTTGCACATACCCGAACCCAAGAAAAAATCAAGACCGAAGACTGAACGAGCAATAGAGAAGAAACAGGTTGTACTCACTGACAGGACAGGACATCATCAAACAGTCCAGAGGAGGAAGAGGAGTTGCAGTCCAGTTGCATGCAACATGCAATCAGCAGAGTTGCGCATACCAAAGCCCAAGAAGAAAAATACGATCGACGACTGGAGGAGCTACGGAGAAGAGACACGTTGTATCCACTGGCTATGAAAACAGGATGTCATCAACAGCCCAGAGGAGTTGCAGCTCAGTTGCATGCATCATACAATCAACCGAGCTGCACATATCCGAGCCAGAGAAAAACAGGATCGAAGACTGGAGGAGCTACGGAGAAGAACCACGTATCAACTGGGGTTATGGCTATGAACACAGGATATAACCCAACAGTACAGAGAAGTTGCAGTCCAGTTGCACACAGCATGAAAATCAGCCATGTTGCTCATACAGGAACAAAAAAAAAACGAAACCAAACGCTGGAAATCAAGGAGGATACCATGCTACATTCAAGAACACTATTCAAGGAGGTGATAGTCAAGATGTCCGAAAGTACTTCAGCTGTTTCGAGGCGTTGCAAGTTCCGTGCAACACAATTTAGCAATGTGGCACATACCCGAAGCCAGAAAACAGGACCGAAGACAGAAGAAATTCAAAAATACTTCATAACATCCAAGAAGGCTGAGGTTAAGAGGACACAATTGAATCCGGCTATCGAGAAAGGTTGCAGTTCTGTTGCATGCAATCAGTGAAGTTACGCATATCCAAACCCAGAAGAACGAGGTCAAAACTGGAAAATTTAAGGAGGAACATTAACAATTACGGAGTTAGTGGTCAAGGAGACAGAAGCAGGTCCAGCTGTTCAGAGGCATTGCAAGGCGGTTGCATGCAACACGGAACCAGCAATGTTGCACAAATCCAAATCCAGAAGAACGAGACCGAAGACCGGAGAAGTAAAAAGAAGTATTGGCGTTGTGTCCAAGAAATCTGCGGGCAAGAAGGAAAGACGGATCCAGTCGTGCGGTGGCGTTGCAGTTCTATTGCATGCAACAGCAACATGGACTCAGCAATGTTGCACAAAATCCAATCAAGGAAAGCGAAATCTAAGACGGGTAAAATTAAGAAAAGCATTGACGTTGCGTTCCAGGCATTGATAATCAAGAATGAAGAATCATACCGAGCTGTTCAGATGCGTTTCAGTTATGTTGCACGGAACCTACAATCAACAGTGCTACACCTAACCGAGCCAGGAAGGGGAGAAAGAAGACTGAAGAAGATGAAGAACCATCATGACATCTCAAGAAGTTTGCGATCAAAGGGACAAATTTGAACCCAGTTATTCAAAGGGAACTGCAGTCACAAAATGCAACATGCAATCAGCAGAGTCGCACTTATCGAGAAGCCGCTCAGAAAGAAACAAGATCGACGGTAAAGGAGATTAGAGGAGACACTGCACTACGAAGAAACAAAGACAAGATAACATCTAGAGGTTCGAGAGGAGCAGCAATCTGATCACAAGGATCCAACTCGTACACGCGCAAGCATATGTTACTGGTTTAGCCCAGATCACAACAAGATCAAGATCAAGGGTGCAGGAAATGCAAGACATTTGACAATGAAGTGAAATGGCAGATGAAGAAGAAGCAGTGGGAGCCAGCCACCGGGAAGGGGAGGTCCTGAGCTGCTACACAAGAAGGTTCCCGTATCCGCAGCAACAAGTGGTCGGACAGATCGTGGCAGTTTTTCCAAACGCGGGAGGAGGAACCTGAGAAGAAGCCTGCGCCGTCGGGACGACTGGAACGCGAAGAGCAAAGCCTGCCTCCAGCGAGCAACGGGAAAATCTGAGGGGGAGATCAAGAGGAGCGGGAGGAAACACACCAGCCATGCAACGCTAATCTTGCGGTTCCGAACTCCACAACAAAAACTGACCTGGCGTTGAGTACGGTGAAAAGGAGAAGTCTACGTGCCAAGAGCAAGTCGATCAGAGCAAAGCCAAGCAATCGGACAGGAATGGCGACGTACCGGACCTCAAGACCGCAGGGGTTCAACAAATACGACAACCAAGCCAGGCGAGAGAGGGACTTACTCTGTATGTGCTACAATTACCACCACCCGCGGCACCGAGCCTTCGAATGCCTCCCGGACAATCAACGGCATCAAGGACACTGACATCATCATTCGCATGGGAATCAGCCGGTAACGAATGGACGCAACTTTCCTTCAACCTCCACAGGAAACGACGCCAGGATCTACGGGAATCTCAATCAGAGGTGATCGAAGACAGCCTGAGGAGAAAACAGCTAACCTGGTCACGGAAGCCCACCACCTTGCTACATCAACAGCACGAGACACGGACCGACGTATAAAGTGTTCTCGTCGAAAGGAGGTCCAAAGGAAACCGGCACTGATTCTCGCGTCGCACGTCAGACATCAACAGCCAGTCTTCCCAAATCGCGGGCGTGGTTCTTCGGTCCGCCTCAGGTCATATAACTGGTTACCTGAGAAACAGTAGTAAATTTCAAGTTAGGAGTACAGAAGAAGACATGACGCCTTCCCGTATGCCGAACTTCACCATGACGCCATCATCGGAGTTAGCTTCGTCTGAAAAACAGCATCATCGTCGAGCAGTCAATAGAAAGCTTTGGATCTCTGTAGCCAACAAAACCATCCTGGAGAACGGAAGCCGGAAGGAGGCGACACTAGAAGAAAGCGGCGGCCTCTACCTAACCGGTGTCGGAGAAGGAGGGACCAAGATGGATTGTTCCAGGAGGAAACATCACTCCGAGAAGAGAAGTCGACCAAGCAGTAACGAAGGAATATCCAACCGAGCCTCGAGAGAAAATCCAGCCAGCCAGCAACGCCACCAGCATCTGAGTCGAGACGAGCCGTGGAAAAAAGTCACCCACCAGCAGAAGACTCACCTAAACTCCCCACCACCCAAGCAGGAGACGTCGAAGACCAAAGATCAAGACCACCAACTGTAACGAAGGTCAAGAAGTCGTAGTGTCAGCGAACAAAACACTCGGATGTCTGGCTAAGCGGGAAAAGGGGACGAAGGAAGTATGGATCCGAAGATTTTGGATACCAAGGCGCTCGGTTTGGATAAGAAGGAAACAGCTGCAGAACACATAAACGAACAACAGCGCCTTTATGAACCTGAGGACGTGATGTCATAGAACCATCGAACATCGGGTTGAGCTGACCTGCAACAAACCAATTCGAAGACCGACTAACCAAGTCGCGCAAACACCGAACGGAATCCTTGGAAACCAGAAGTTCGAGGCATGCGGGGCAGCTGAGTGGGTCGAACGAATGGGAACGCACGGAGCAGCTGGTGAAACAGGAACAGGCCGCCCAGATAACTGCAATACAGAAACGAAGGCATGGTCACCAAGGAGAGGTACGGAGAGTTGATGTGCTCCATGGAGGACGAACAACAGACCCCAGTAAAACCAATCCTGCTCAATAACCATCCCAAACTCCATCCTACCCACTCCAAGGGTCATGTCCAACCGCCTTATACTTTCCTTCTTCCCCCCTTCGACCCAAGAAGCACCCTCCCCTTCTCTTTTGTTCCAGGTATCAGAGCAAGCAACGTTACCACTGTGGCGTTGAGGCGTGCAGCTCCAGAGCACCCTCGCGGGTTACCGCCACCGGACTTCACGACAACAGCGCCCGACCATGGCAGAGCCAGATCGATCAGGGCGTTGGCAGAGGCGTTGCTCAAAGACGCCCAATGCCCTGGCGCCAACGAACCGGACTTCACGACAACAGCGCCCAACCATGGAGGGAACCAGATCGACCAAGGCGTTGGCAGAGGCGTTACTCTAAAAGCGCCCGATGCCCTAGCGCCAACAAAGCGGACTACACGACTACGACGACCGACCCCGGCCTGGACACGAGCAACCAAGGGGGTCACGCCAGGCGGCGATCGGTGGGAAGGCCCAAGACCTCTCATCCAAGTGGCTACCAAGGAGCCACCACGGGCCGTCGTACCAACATGGAGCGACGTATGTACCGATGTGACAATATGCGCGCGGTGTGTCATTAGGTTTTATGTAGGGGTAGATATCTGATGGTGTGTAGTACTTAAAACAGATGTGTTATACTTACTGGTTACTCGGCTTGTCAGGCAACCACCTTACGAATGTTGGGGGAAAACGATTAGGACATGAACTGCTGTAGTTAACTCGGGGGATGGAATACCGAAAGGGGGGAGTGTCACTAATGGGATGGTTAGGGTGTAAGCTAGGTTAGGGCAAATGGTGGCAAGGGAACTGACCTCGGGGGGGGGGGGGGATGGCTACACCACAACCAGCTGTCGGAGGATCGAGGAGACGTTACCCATGGAGTCCAGAAACAGCACCCTCGCATCGCAGGGAGGCAGAGGACGTCAACGTCCTAGCCAAGGCAGACGAAGAAGGCCAGCCGACTACCATGCAGAACAAGCCCATCCTTAATTGTGGGGGCACAATTAAAAGAAGAAGCCTGAAAATGTAACAGCTGGAAGCTGTGACATTTTTTTCTCCGTACATCAAAAAGGACATCTCTCACACTCTATACGTAAGGACGATCACACTGCCTGCCGCGGCGCCGAGCCAGCGTGGGGAGGGAGTCGACCATACGATCCCCCGACCCGTCGGCCGGTCACCATTAGCGAAGATCAAAGGCTCGCCGAAGGGTGGAGTACAAACACACCCATCCGGGCCGGCGCAGTGGCCGCCGAAAAACGCAACGCAGCCGGAAACACCTGCTCCCGGTGCTGGACCAGCCTCCCGACGCCTGGCGCCACGCACATCCTGCCGACGCAGCTGACAGGAAGATGGGAGGATGTCGTTGCGGTCAGCCGTCCGGCACAGGCAGGGACCGACATCCGGCGAAAATCGAGTGTGAAAACGTCATCCGGCAGGAGACAGCTGAGACGGATGAGCCGAGCAAGTGAGGATGACGTCACGTTCCGGCGGAATGGAGGAGGAGGGCGACGGTCTCGACTCCGGATGCGAGACGGGATGTCGCCAATTTTCTGCCCCGGTCAGCGAGGCCCGGCGACGCCCGGAACCTCCGGCCCGGAAATCACAGGAGAACAAAACTCAATGCAGAAGGAGAAGAAGGGGGAGACAGACCCGAGACCGACCACCAGAGGCCGACCACCAGAGACGCCTCGGGACTCGGCGCGGGACACCGCCCCGCCCGGCTTCGGCCGGAGCGGCCTCTCTGCTGATCGGATCATCACTGCACCGGACCTCAGCTAAAGTGGACAGCAATCATCAAACACTGTCAAGTGAGTCATCTCATCTGTCCGCCTCATCAAGACTGCCTCCCCGTCATGGACAATTCACCTCCCATTTACCCATCGGATGTCTCTGATCTGGATTACAAATGCCACTCCCTGGGGTCTAACCTGAGCCACCATTAGAGGGTAATGGATTTAACATCGTGGGAGTGTTATTCGGCAGGGAAGGGAGGGCAGATGGTCGCTACATTCCGCTCCCGACCGAGCAGCGCGGCAGTGATGCGTCTGTTTGTAAAGGCGGGAAGGGGCTAATGGGCCTGACTGGTCCGGCCTTGTCTATGGGATAGACAGAGGGGTTAGAGGGACAGCCCGGGCGGGTCAGTAATGGTCAGTGTAGGCTAATGGCTCACCATTACATTGGTATTGGGGTGGCACTATCTGTCGGCCATCGCGCGCGCGGTCTGGCCGCAGTGAGGTGTGAAATTCAATGTATTAAAGGGGAGGGGAACCGGTCAGGTGGTATCATTTTTTTGGGGCGCTGGTCACCACTGACGCGTCAAACTACGTCAGATGACGTCATGACAGTCCAATTGGCGATGTTTTGTAAATAATCTTTTTGCGGTTAGGGCGTTAGGATTAGATTTAAGGCTAAGTTGGCATTGGCGAGCTGACAACCGATCGTGGTACACCGGTTGAAAATGACCAGCATTGTATCGTCCGTTTGTAAATATAGCGTGAAAATTCAATAATCTGTCTGGGAAAGAAGGGAGGGTTACTCCGGATATGTTGCTGATTCGGATTCACAGAGACCGCTAACGTAATATCTTTAAGTTGTCACGTCGACCATACGACCGTACGCCGGCATCACATCACAGGCTCACCGGGACTACACCGCGGCGATCTGATCACGAATCAACGGAAACGCAATGATCACGCCCTCACGACGCGACCACCACAAATTCGTTTTTTTTTTTTGCTAGTAGGTCAGCATAAGCTGTTTCATTATCTAACTAGTTTGGGCCCGGTAGACCAGCGTTTCAATCCATTATCAATCTAGTGTTACAGTTACAATTGGATAAGGAGAGTAAAACATCGTAAACGTTAAACATTATTCTGCTCCTTCGGCAGCCCAGCGCCAGAACAAGAACATGGGGAAACTGAATCGCCTTCCGGTTCGTTATTAAATCAGCCTTGAGCCGTTTCGTGACTCGAGTTTATATAGCCGAAGCCAAGCTGATTCGCCATTTCAATCGTTGTAAATTGATCGCTGTTCGGAATATGTCCATCAATTTCCTTTCTCTCCTAGCATTATCGGTATTTAACAGATGTCGATGCTCGCTCCCTTCGAGGTATATCAAAGATTAACGTACAAATGCCACGGTTGTTAAGTTGATGCATCATTTGAGACAATTTAATCATAAACGTCAAGCGAGTTACCGTTCAATATGACGTGAAAATGTCACCCTGGTTGTACACAACTAGAGTTGGTTACGGAGGGAAGCGAGAAATTATCACCGCCCATTAATCACCATTCAGGTATGATAAGGACCGTTTTGTTCAGATCGGATTACTGAACAGTCTGCAGACCCCAATTAATTGACAGGAACCATGTAACGTGCACGGTCACACCACGCATTATGCCGCCGGGCAGCATTTGCCTACACTTCCAACTCACTCGAGTTAGTTAACACCGGGATCGTGAACGTGACCACGCCCACCCGTTCCTTGAAGTAATTTGTGATTAATTTTGGGAGTATGTTGGGCCCCGTGAGTTTTACTAAAAACTGAGCGATTGTAGTCCGCGCGATATGAAAAATGTATGACCCTTGACCTTAACATGACCTTAAACAATTAACAGGTCAATTGACGCACCAACGGTAGCACCACTAGCGCCACCTACAAGGTCTAATGCCTCCGGTGCAAACTCCGACAGCGCTCAGATGCAGCTGACAGTACTAGCAGTGCCGCCTAGCGTGAAATAGACCAAGCTGGTTCCCTAAACTGCCGCAAGAGGTCCCTCGTGTCGGCACGCAATTGCGTGTGACTGACTGAAATGAGTGGGTGAGTGAGAGAGCGAATGTGAATGATCATAGTGAGAGAGAGAGAGAGAGAGAGAGAGAGAGAGAGAGAGAGAGAGAGAGAGAGAGAGAGAGAGAGAGAGAGAGAGAGAGAGAGAGAGAGAGAGAGAGAGAGAGAGAGAGAGAGAGAAAGAGGGAGGAGGATGTCGAAGCAAAACATTTTAATTCAGTCTTTACAAAGATCGACCCCATAAATGAAGCTTTTGGTACGAATTAGATGCGTGGCACTCTACTGCCACCTAGCCCGTATAACCTACAACTACATCCACTAGGCGGCGCCAAAAGCGTCGATGAGTCGACGCTCGATGAGTCGATGAGTCGAGAATGGTCGCCGGTCAGGTGTGGAACAAGGTCAGATTCCCGCTAAGCTCATAATTACAAGCATTTAAAAATGGTTATCACCTAACTCTCTGCGTTGGCTTAAATTACAGATATCGTATAGATTCGATGAAATATCTTTTGTTTAAAGGATTCAGAGCAATAACAAACCAAAGGTCTGAGTTTCAACTTCGTTTCAACATCTAACATATGAGGGAATCAAACAAGATAGCTTTTGATCACAGGGCACATTCTCAAATGATCTAAATAACATTTAGTGATCATTGCATTTAAATTACACTTAATTTATCGTAAACATCCGAGTAGGGTATGATAACTCATTTAACCAGCAGGCAAAGTGACCGTCATGTTAATATAACCCAGATAAGGCCAACGGCAAGGGCAGTTGAATCTCGAGTACAACCCGGTCTCTCGCCGCTGGATCGGAAAGAGCGCTGGTACCCGGCCCTCAGCTGCACCGCGAACAATGCACCAATATGGACCTGTTGAGAGAAACAAATTATCTGTTAAGACAGCTGGACGAACCCTTCTTTTAACGATTGACCCACGATGACCTCAGTAGAAAAGACGGACAAAAATGTGGGTGGTCAAAAAGGGGAGAAATAGACAGCAGTCGCATATGATCCAATTTTAGCAAATCTTGGTGAACAACTCTACGGTCTAATTCTGGGAGAAACTGGTTCCCTTTGTCAGTCGAAACCAAACTCTACCCCGCGAGGCATGCTACCGACTCAGATTAGCAGACAATTATAGGCTAAAGGCAGGAATGGAGAATTAATTGTGTTATGATTGAGCGCGCATCACTAACACTTTGACATTGCCACCCCAAGCCTAGGAGACAGTCATCTCATGTCAAGCGTGGTGTGAAAAGCTACTGACAACTGTACTTACAAAGTTTTGGAGGGACACGCTGAAATTAATGAATTCAGATGATAAATCAGTAACATGCAACAATTCAAGTCATATTATTCCCGGTAACATCCGTTAGTTGATCTCTTTCTATTGACATGATCTATTGAACATGGAATTTCAATGTCAATGACCATTGACCCCTCAGGTCACACTGATCTCATATCTGGCCTTGGATGCTAGCAAAACAGTTTCAGACCAGTGCGGTTTCACCTAAAAGGGATATCCTGGAATTGAAATTTATAAGGCATCATTGAACATGACAAACTTTGTCAGGTGACGGAACAGATACAACGATGATTACACCAGTCGAGTCTTTGCCGAGCCATCAAGTTAGTTTGAAATTAGCACCATTCCCCATTGGCCAGTTCCCATCCGCTTGTTAAAAGTTGCTGCTCTTGCCTTTTTTTTTAATTTAGTCTGAATGGGTGAATGGGCAGAGTTGAAAAATCAGAGCTCGCACTAAGCATAGCTTGTTGTGCTGAACTCGGCCTGCCAACCGACCGCACAATCCCAGTTACATAGCATAAAATTGTCTGAAAGTTTAACATGTCCTCAGGACTGGACACAACCCCCCCTTGATTTGATATTAAACATTTCTCATTGCTGATGTTCCCACTCGAATAATTGGATATCACGTTTGCCAAAATTTGTATACCTTCAACAACATAGCAATCGGTAAACCGAGCTTCCTTAAATTAGAACACCACAAGTCGATTGTCAATTGCAAGTTAATAAATCATCTGGTCGAGTATGTCAATAAAAATCTGCATTATAAAATTGACTCTCATAAATCGGTTCAGTAAGATAACATGAAATCACATGAGTCGGATTGTTTTTAAATTGAAATGCCAAATTGAGACTAATCCGGCGCACTACCTTAGAATTCCCTTGATGCAAATACTTACGTCCCCAGAGAAATTTGCGACAACGTGGCGAGGGACGCCAGACAACAATCCACATAAAAATATTCATGATCACAAATGATTGGGCACTACTGAGAATTACTTCATTAAAACACAGGCAACACTCAGAATAGTCGAGTTGAAATTCCGATCAAAGTTAGCGTCTCCAAGGTTGAACGATGAGAGGTCAGGATGTACTAACCCGCAGGCGACAGGATCTTATGACGTCACTACCGATCAACAAGTATGAAACTGGCAATCTCCTAGAAATATGACGTCACTGAGTGAATATAGTAAGCTACGGTAGAGACGTTTCGGCTGATAGGCGTAAATATCGTGTAGATGAAAGGAGTAGTAGATGGTCTGAGTATTTGGCGGCGCAGATTTCTCTATCCAATGATTTTTTTGTTCGGGTCGCGGGTAACAATTGATTCGTACCGCGCAGCGGTGCGCACATGGACTGAAGGGATTCTACGGGTCAGACAGGTAAGGAGACACAGAAGGAGTGACCCTGAAGTGGTCGATAGCTATTGAAACCGGAATTACAAAGGGAGGAAAGATCTAAGGATGGATGCTAGCCGAAGAGGAGGTATGTTGCAACACTTTCATGTGTTTTTGACTCTGCTGATACGTCTAAGTCTTCTAGGATTGGACTGTCTCACGTTACGGAGTAAGTAAGTAAATATGTTAGGCAGATATCAGAACAAAGAACGCCATAAGACGCCCAAGCTGAGAGGTGAGTCAGAGAGACAGGACGAGGGGGCACTCCGCCGAAGGTGAGTGACAAAATACGAAGGTGATAGATTGAGGCGAAGGGGTAATTCCGCCAGGATGAGGTGAGGTAAGTCCACCGTCGGAAAGGATCGCAGCATGTATCACTCATGACGCTAACGCGCTTGAACACACATCTGCAGGACAGGATTCCACGGCGTCGGATAAAATTGTAGGATAGATTCAGTCATGGAGTCTTCGAGTCACACCGGTCAATGATTCAAAGGCGCCACTTGCGGGTGCCATGACTGCATGAGAGTACGGAGTAGGTACCTGTCTATGAGCCCAGTGAGACTGCGGTCGCCGGGCAGCAGGATTGTGTCCACCGGTTCGTTAGGTGAAAACGCGTAAGACGGTCTCTCACAGAAGGGCTGCAAGGGTCAGTAACCAACGTCCGGCCGCGGGGTTTTAGTAGGGAAACAGAGATGTGCCGTGAGCGGCAGAGGTTGACGGACCAATCATAAGCCACTGAGGAACGCTAATAACTGACGCTACCCGCGTCGATCTTTAGACAAGTAATCGGGGTCAAATGATGTAGGTGTTCGAACAGAGTGGGCCGGCAGAGATTGATTGAACCAATCACATCCATCGACGAACGCTAATAATGTAATCGCTACCTGCGTTGCACCTTTAGACAAGTAATCAGGGTCAGGTGATGTAGGTGTTCGAGGATATTGGGCCAGGGAGCCCAAGAGGTGCTAGGAAGAGCACACACGATTCCAATGTTGGAATAGGGCGCGATAAGTCGTTGGGAGGTAAGAGTAAGCTTAGATGAAATTTACCCTAATCACGGAGTCTATTGAACAAATTGCGTTTATTGTCCCTGATATGTACCGCTGGAGGGAGTTAGAACTATTGCTGGGAGGGACTGAGAGGTCGACGCGGGATCAAATTTATTGTAGTGGGATGAGAGAGGTATGACAAAGAGAGTGAGTCTGAGGGAGATTGAGGTATGCGTCATATAGTGTAAGGACCAGCGGGAGATCTAATCTCAGCATTGAGGGCGACATTAAATGGGGATGTACTCGATTATCTTTGGGATGATAGGCATTAGAAAGGGAGAGAATGGTGGGTAGCTATCAGGTATCAGATGGTGGCTTCAGGTTATGTCCTCAATGGAGGCATCAAAATTATATGCTTTGGGGAGACATCCGTGTCCTAAATTCCTTATGAGACAGATACCATCCTAGGCAGTGAAGACTATATGTTGACAAGCGACAAGCCAGCCTCATTATAAATATTGTTTGTGACGAGCCCCAGGCGCAAGGAACGGTGGCGGAAAGGAATCGGTCAGCTTGAAACCAACGGACCGACCAGCAATTGGAAATGGGTGTGTAATTACGTTTGAACAAGAGAGAAATCAAACAGCAAGAAAATCAACTCATCAATCAACCATTTGAGGATCTACCAGCCGAAAACACTCACCTGAGGTCGTTCCAGAGAACGGCGCAGGTCGGCAACCATCTCGGACAGAAAACACCCCCGATGAACGAAATTTTATTAAACAATATAAATTTTTTTGAAAACATACTCCCCACCGCTTCCGGACCCCCAGGGGGGCATCATCACATTAACACCTAACGTAAGAAGCGACATAAATGCCCAGATGATAAAACTATCTGGTCAACATCACACAAATTTATTGACATACTTTGCAGGTACATATTTACATTCATGGCAAATACTTTCGATTTGATTCTGATTCAGAAACTAGTTGCTAGTAAGCTTGCATTTTTGTAGGTACAACAACGACCATATATTAAATAAAAAACCTTCTCATGGCATTCATCGCATACCTTTTTACCGAACAAGTACCTAGCTACCATGCAATGATTCTAAATTTTTTCCGCAATCCATCTATATCTCAACTGACACAATGAATTTGAAATACCCTAACAAAACCTATAACTGTACATAAGAAGAATGCAATACTACAAGAACTATGAATTTCTGAAGTTATTCTCACATGCTGGAATGTTGAAACTCTACTTTTGTCGTCCATTTCCACGTTTAAATGAGCCATCATATCAAACTGTTTTCGTTCTTCAGTCACAAGCTTTCGCACAAATCTTGAATTTTTACGCATCATCTTGAACCATGCTCCAGTCTTTCCAACAAGGTACTATGTAACATCAAAGCAATTTTGATTTGTTACAACAGCTTCAGATCATGATAGGCTTGAGGTTTGTTTGTTACACCATTTGCCAGACTACTCTACAAAATGTGTATCAATTCCCAAACTAAGTAATTGATCATATCAGTATTTGCAGTTTCCACAAAATGTTTCATAATACTTTTCTATGTTAATATAAAGAAACTCAAATAATCCACAAATTGTTATTGAAACACTCCCACTTCAAGAATTCACAGCAATAACAGTACAAGTTCAGAAGCAAACAAACATTGCGCCAGATTTCGTATGAAACGCGCCATCGTCCTGAAAATTCTACCACAGACGGTAGTTCAACCGCAGCCGTAGTGCAAAAACCCCTGCCCACCTTACCCCACGGCGGAGCTCGGTTGCAATTTGTAAATACGCCCACAGTCATGTGATTCATGTCAGATTCCCTTGTATATGGTCTATTTCAGGCCCGAAACCCTAGTGGGCTAGTGATGGTAATACCTATAGCAGCGCAGCCCTGCCACTCGCCGCCGCTGGCCATTTTAGGCCCGGCGTAAGTCGAAAGCCGCAACTTCAATGAAGCACCCCGTGTTCAGGAGGTGATAAGCATGCAGCTACGAGCTGGTGCCAAGCCCAAGACATCATTTGAGATTAGATTTGAGCACATCTTAAATGCGTTCTCATGACACAAGCCCCAAATTTGAAGCGAACGCTGGCGTTTCCTGCACTGAGCTTTGATTACCGTCAAAACAAACTTCTCCACTTTTTTAACACACCATTGCGGTGTGTGCGTGATATCTTTAACTAGAGTTGGCCCGTGGCCGTGTGAGTTCTGTTCACTGGTGGGCCAGGCCGGTCATTACAAGCCTGGCGTCGGATGCCGGAAATCCCCGCCCCGTGCCACCGCTCGGTACTGCCGCACACCAGATTACCGCGCGGTACTGCCGCACACCAGATTACCGCGCGGTACTGCCGCACACCAGATTACCGCGCGCGGCTGGCTGCGCTCCAAGTGTGAACAGACAAATGCGGCACGCCGCTGTTTAATGGCGAACAATTGCTACTGTGACTCTGAGCAGCTAGTTTGGAGTTAGTAGCGCTATAAGGGCGCTCATTTGTCGCTGTATTGCCGGCCGGCAGGCTGGTGGGTTCGGGAAGTCCGACAGGTGGAGGCATGCTGGACCGTGGCCGCTGACCCATTCTGTGTCGCCAGGTCTGGTGATTTTATCGCCGGATCCTGGGAAAGTCCCAGCGCGTGCCGTCCTGCCGTCGACCAATTTGTCTCTAGGTCTGGTGATGTTACGGTAATTGCCAGAGAAAACTCCGGCACGCGTCGTTGAGTAAGCCAAAGACAATATTAATTTTCCGCTAGGTGTGTGCTATTTAACTGTCAAGTCCTGGAAAATCCTAGCGCGTGCTTCTCTCGCACCTGTGACAGGTCCGCTGGCCACTGGAGCCGAAAGGTCAAGTCGAAAGGTGGGTTGAGGTCAAGAGGTCAGAACGCCTGGGCCATTGACCTGTACACTGTAAAAAATATTGACTAGCCCCTCGTCAAATGATTCTCAACGCTAAATGTCGGGGGTACAGACTAGTTTTGCATCCTACTTTTGACACACGCTGCGAGCCCCTGGCTTGTTTTGTGTTCGTCAGATGACAGTTACCAGGTGTCGGTTAGTTTTTACCACGTCCCAAAAATAGCTGGAGCGTTTCTGCCTTGTTTTGGAAGCAGGTCCTCGTTAATGCTGTGTATGGTAACAAAGTACCTAGTAACAATAATAACGAAAAACAATGTCAAAACGAGGGCGGCTTGTTTAGTGACGATGCTCAAAAGAAGCATCGTCTTGTTCCTACTTAACGAATGAAGCTCAAACTAGGTCAAAACTAACGTATTGCTCAACCCATAGTCAGATGACCAGCAGATCCTACGCCGCCCAATCCAGTCATCGAATTTGCCAGCGAATTCGTTTGAAGACCATCATATTATTAAATATCGGTGGTCTTCAAACGAAATCCCTTACCAGTTTGATGACGAATTCATCCGGCCCATTCCAAAAACGCTCAAGATAAAATGAAAGTGTATTTCTGAAATAATATGCTTTCTTGCAATGCACCTTTCGTATATCAAGCAAATCTTTCACTTCCAGCGCCCGTTTACAGTTATCAATCGAATCAGAAGCATGCACATACCTATCGATAGATCTGAACCTAAGAACACAGACGACATTTTGTAGAGTACCTACCTGTCTGAGCCTATGCAGTGGAGCCCGTGAGCCGCCCAACCGCAGCTGCCTCATGAACTTGATGATAGGTCTGAACCTCAGATTGGCCAGAGCTTGGCCGTCAATAACCAGCTTATTTATTTCCACAGTTGTAGTGACTTAGGGTTTGGAATTTGCCAAACCTAAGTTTTGATTACCAAGAGAAGTTTTGTACTTCTTGCACTTGCCCTTTCTTCATAACTTTGGCGGAAATCGTCGTAGTGAAACTTCAGTGTTCAATTAGCTGTCGGTTCTTGAGAGAGTTGGCCAGGCCGGACACCGGGGGCGGCTCCACAACTTTCGAAAAATTAAACCTAAGTCCTATTGCACTGCATGGAGAGCAATTCATTTAAAATCGCTCTTGTTTCGCCCCCCCCCCCCCCTCGACAACTTTGCAAACGTCTCTGCGCGATTTGGTTGAGAATAATGGCTTATGGCAAGTTATTGAATCAGAACGTCGATCACTGCAGGTCATATATCGGCAAGCAATTCTTCATAACTAGACACTGCACAAATGGAAACGATACAGGTTTGCCCAGTGATAAACACTCGCACTGCACAGACTCGCGCACCCCCGACCGAACGCGGCACGGCACAGCGCAACAGCTGGCGCCGGGAAGCCGGGAACGCATTAAGTGAAGGATTCACAGGTGCGCAACTTTATTGCGAACAATAAAAACCTACCGCAAACGATTAAAAAAAAAGTTTTAGGGCAATCGGAAATACAAATGTATTGACTTATAGAAATAAAATTGTCATTCACCTTCCAAATAACCCAACAATTTATTTGCCGTAAAAAGTGTCTGGAAATGGAAAGTTGCTAACATGATTCAGCAAGTAGGGAAACGCAGCCGCTACCTGGCGAATAATCTCAGGCTGGTTTAGTGACGAGTGCATTGCTACGGCTTGTTCCTCAACCTTCACAGATTACTATTACAAAACTACCCCTAGTATTTTGATCATCCTGAGGCTGGCTTTCACCTAATAATTTGATGAGGGTCTTCCTCGTTTCGGATTGAGGCGAAAACAAACGTCAAACAACCTTGATAGTTAATTCAGCACTTCAAAACAAAGGTACACCTAGGGTATCATTACAATACCGGATCATAACGATCTGGATAGTTCTCAGCCTGTAAGCTAACTAAGCGGTAACTAGTCAAGTGGTAGGTACCGGAAGCATTGACAACCTGGTGACTGTTTCGAGACCCTTGTTTTGACACATAGCTCGTCAATATTTTTTACAGTGTAGTTCACAGCAGAGGCCAGGTGCCAGATGGGCGGGCTGGGACATCGAGCAGGGTTAATATATTAGGTAGTTAGTTCCTCTTCCTACATTTAATTCTAATTATCTATCAGTGGGTATGACCACCGTACTACAGTATCTATGGTAAGTAGTTATAATAAAAAAACGTATATTTGTTACGGCTAATAACCGATCATTCATCTACGCACTGGTTTTCGGTACCTGCGTGATTGACTTGTCCATTTTTTTTTTTTCAAAGCCTGCTGCCTCTCTCCAACCAAATTCCTAATTGGACATTGGATAAAATCAGAATTCCGAAGGTCCAGGTTCCGATAGGCACCACTAGCTGCTTTGGTATCACCATGAGCCACAATATTCTTTGATGATTCGGGACTCAAGTATGTACAGTGGGTCTATTTAAGATCTCCAGAGCCACCACGTGGCGCTACGGTCGGGGTAGGGCGAGTCCAAATCCCGAGGGAAGTGAGGTCACCGGTCATTGTGGGGGAAGGAGGGAGGGGGAGTGACGCGGTATCACGGCGCATGGGGCGTGCGTAGCGCCGGGAGTGGGCCGCCCAGGGCCGCCCGCCACTGCGCCGAGGCTGAGAGGCCGCGGAACTACCACAAGACAGCGTGCCTGCAGACATCAGGACAATCACCCGAGCGGTGGCTAGGGCCGCCCGCGACGACACGGTCCGGGCCTGGCCCCCCGGCTGGTTCCGGTCGCTGATGGGGGGCCGATTCCCCCCACCGGTGGCGGGGCTGGACCGGGAGCGCGCGGTGGACGTCCACCAGCTGCGAGCCGGGCACTGGTCGGGCTCCAGGGCCTACCTGCACAGGATCGGGGCCGTTCCCTCTGTGGGATGTGAGGGCTGCCGCGACGAGGGCTGTGTGGCGGCCCGCTGCCCCCTGTGCAATGAGGAGCCTGACACGCCGGCACACGTGCTGCTGAGATGTCCGGCGCTGATGCGACTGAGACATTCAACCCTGGGTCACATCCATCCCAGGCTGGAGGAGGTCCGGGAGACCTCAGTGGTGGCGGCCCTGGCGGCCGCCGCCAGACGCTTCCAGAGCCGCCTGGCTATGCTCCCGTGAGGAGCAGAGGGAGAAACAACAACAACAACAACAACAACAGGCTGAGGGGAGGGGATGATGGTTGCGGGTGCGTTCACTCCGGTATGGTGGTATCCTGTTCATGTGGAACCGGCAAGAATGCGACTGAAGGGAATCATTATCTCAAACAAACGGGCAAGCCAGAGGCAGCGTCAGTTCCAGCCAAAATGTTAAGCAATGATAGGTAATTGAAATCTAGGACGCATTAATAGCATGCAACTATTCAGTCGATAGTTGCATGATGCTTTTCATGATGCATGATGAGGCTGTTCTAAACTGTTCTTTGAATTAGATGTTTTTCATTTGGCACGATCAGTTTTGGCGGGTTTTATCGGGCCGAAAAGAATCAGAAAAGAAAAAAAGATTTGAAACGGCTCCAGAAAAATGTCCAAAAATATTTTCTTAATAATGAAACTTTGCTTAACATTTATAAGCGATAATTTTGACTTTTTGAGAGGATATAAGGGAAAGATATTCGGGAAAGATGTCATCGTGCTTATCTGTGTTGCAGTAGAAGGAAAGGTTTGGTTCGTGTCGAGATAAAACCAGACCCGGGAGTGGGGCTCGAACTCACGACATCGCATTCAGCTCACAGGTTACCCAATCTCAACGCTACGAGCACCTATCGCCCTGCGCAGCCTGCTCAGTGTTTCGGCTAGAATTCGGCCAAAGTGTCTGACGTCTGTCAATGTCACGAGGCGAAACCGCAAGGTAAATGTCCGTCCCGGTAGCTCGGTCGGTAGAGCGTTGGACTCCATGTGCTATGTGGTGAGAGCGCTCGTCCCGGTTACAAAAGTCCGGGTTCGAAACGCGACGTGTGTTTGACGTTTTTGAGCCTCCTGACGGGTATGGTTGTGGTTGGTGGCAGGCCGCTGCCAGGCGAAGTCATTGAGGGGACCGGCCGTGCGCGGCTATGTGCGGCACGTTAAAATTTGGACTCTAATTCTGCCATAGACCAGGAATTGTTTGATCGGAGGGTAGAGAGCAGGGTCAACGCAACAAGCTCAGCTTAGCGGGGACTCTGTCCTTGTGATTCCTTTCATTCAGAAGGTTCGGGCCAAATTTAATATTAAAAGAAGGGGGAGCCGAACCAGGTTAGGCCGGGTTGAACCCTGTTGGACCGGTGTCTTACACGCAATCATGGTCAGACAAAACAGAGGCTAATTTCGGGTCAAATATTTTTATTAACTGATCTGATTGTTTTTTGCTTACACGTATATTAACTTTTAGCTTTTTTAACTCGAGACTTCATGCACAAAAATGTGGCATTCGTTTACGTTTCCTCATCTTCTCTTAGCGACTTGATTTGACCTGAAAGGCCCATCTTACCAGTAAAAAAATCACCTGCGTGATAATTATTTACCAAAGGGCGCTCTACGCAAGAAACGCCAGCCGGTCAAAAAACTGGCGAACGATACGATCTTTCTATTGCTTGAATTATATTCAATGAAAATTTCAGGAGACATAAATAATATTAATCGTTATAGCTACTGGGCGCCCGGAGCATTCGCTAGCATTGCATTGCCAGCTGCATTACAAACATCACATTTGCATTACTTTGGGTTCATCATAGTTGACAGTAGATAAACCGGCCACAGCAAACCCATGCCTCATTATCCTTTCCTTCCAAGCAGCCAACTGCCAAGCTAGCCGGCCGCCCGGCCCACCTCCGCGATATGGAACAACGCTGGAGTGCGCCATTTGCCTGCGGCAGTGCCCCACCGCGCCGGGGCTGTTTGACAGGTCACCCGCACCGTGACCTCGCCAACCGCCCCGCCCCCTCGCCCCTCCCCACCTCCCCACCGGGCTCAGCTCGGTAGTGACCTCTCCTTGAATCTCACATGGACTCGACTGAGGCTCAACGCCATCTAGTTTCGTCTGGAGATCCTTACTAGATCCACTGTACCTATGTATTTCTATTAAAACACTATTGGGCTCGTCCGGGATTTGAACCCGGGACCTCTCGCACCCGAAGCGAGAATCATACCCCTAGACCAACGAGCCGACAAGGAAACGATTGGACTTCAAGCCGACAATACTTACTTGATGCACCGTTACTTTCACCGTCCTGCTATCCGGAAGGAGAGGCGTGGCTGGCGCCGTTATCTGGACTAGATCCGTCAACGCCGCACAGTGAAAGGCGTGGTACGTTATATGAAAGCTCATTAATGCCGGCTGTGAACCGCGGCTCGTTGGTCTAGGGGTATGATTCTCGCTTAGGGTGCGAGAGGTCCCGGGTTCAAATCCCGGACGAGCCCTAAGCTTTTTTGACATTAATCCTGCTAGTTTCTATTGTTTTAGCATTTACAAGCTGACGTGTGTACTTCTCTGGTCTCCTTCACTGGCTGGTCGATTTTTTATTTTCACCCCCTAAATGAAAAGTATTTTTCAATACTATACTAAAAAAATACCAAAATTTTCAAAATTTCGAAAAACGGGAAAGCATGTAGGTAATAGAGCTCTTGGTCTGCTATTGACATGCCAAATTTGAGCTCGATAGCTCCATTTTTGGCAAAGTTATGATGAAAATAATAGTCAAAGCTGATGACGTAAAATTTTCAAACTCAATTTCTAGCTGTTGCAGCTGTTTGTAGTTGTAGCTATTTTAGCTGTATTACGTATAGTAAAATCAAGACCACCATTGGATTTCTCGTGATGAGCCGTATCGAACCCCTTTTTTATGCAAAAATATGAACTTCGAACTTTTACTTTTTTTGCCTGACCTTGATCTGACATCTACCAGAATGTAACCTAAACGGGCTCCAATGGTCGTGTAGGCCACACCATTGAATTAGAAATGTAAAATTTGCCATAAAACATGTATCACACGACCCTAGTATAATTGGGTTCATATTGTGAACCTTGAGGACCTGACATCTATGACCCGACCTGGGCCTCGTTTCTGAAAGCGAATCCGTAACCTACGCCGTTTTTTTTTCTTGTATTGGAAGTGCATGTGAAGCGATAAATTTATTTCCCTTTCTCCCTTCTGTTTTTGCTTGCAAGATAAAGTCAACGATTCAAACTATCGTCATTGCTTCACATGCACTTACAATATAAGACCAAAAACCGGCGTAGGTTACGGACTCGCTTTATGAAACGAAGCCCTGGTATCAATGACTTCTTTACCCTCGCCTGCATATGCCATTTTCCCATCCTAGAACGCCCATGGGGGGGGGGGGGGTGCCACCACCCCCGTGCCATTTCGTTTCTGTTGGAGATAGAGCTTAGCGGTAAAGACAAAAAAAAAATGGGGAAGAGACAAATCCAATGATACCCAGTTTTACCTTTTTCAGGTCAGTCATTGACCTTCCAGGTCAGGTCAAACTAAAAAAAATGTTGCTGTTTTGGGTCACCGTTGGATATCAAGTGCGCTGCTCAGCATACACCGAGTGACGATGCCGCATTGTGGTGCCAAGCCAGCTACAACCTCTTTGTAACACTACCCGACCAGATTTTTGCTGAGGTCATTTCAGGTCAAGTTAGGTCAAGGTCAATTATATGTGTTTCTATGTCTGTGTGTGTATGTATGTATACTGATGTGTGCACCGAGTGTTTATGTGTCCATATTACATGAAATCATGATCTGAGAAGCTTTTGCCAAAAATAGGTACAGTCAAAGAAACTTCACGAAATGTAAATTCAGCTTGCCTAAAACGCAATGTTTTTAGATGACCTAGGTTGACCTTGTACCTGACCTTGACATTGTACATCGTCAAACAACATGTTCCATGATAGGTGGGAGGTAGGACTGGCAAAAAAGGCCGAAATCAAGGTGTCAAAAGCTCACAAGACCCCTAGCCAACGCAAGATATCGGATATTTGTCATTTGGATCACATGACCTGAATAACAAGGTCATATCTCCGAAACCAAAAACCACAGAAACTTGAAATGTTAAGTGGACATCAAGAAACGACAGAGGAGCAGCTGTACGAAAAAATCAGCTTTCTAGCTCTAAAAATGCTGAGTGCATGGAGCAGAAAAACTACCTGGGGGCAACCCCCATGTGCGGGCGAGGGCTAAGCAACATATGGATTAGGCAACCAAACCTTTTTCGATGTTTTTCGAAAATATGTCTCTTACTCGATTTTATAACGCATTCCTTAGAAGACCCGTAGGCCGTAAACGGCGAAAAATGCGACCGTTGACCTGACCTTTGACATCAATTGCACCTATAGGTCAACGAAACTTTGTCACAAGGTGGTTCCCCGGTGAGGCTATCGTACGTTTTTTGGAATTTTGAAAATCAAACGGTAACTTCCAGAGATCTAGGAGGGGGGGGGGAGAGAAATGCCCGACCTCCCGGTCCCCATTCCCAAAGGGGGATAGGGTCCCTTAACCCGCACCGGGCCGGGGGGGGGGGGGTGGTGTTTGAACACACACACACACACCCTGCGGTGTTTCGCAGATATCTTAAAAACGGCGGCGCAGAGCTCCGCTCTACCCTATTTTTGAAAAACCTAGCAAGCGCCAAAGTGATGAAACCGAGAAAAAAGAGGAAACTTTATTGTGTGCTAGCCTAAGGAAATGCGCATAAAATGCACCTAGCTGATTATTGTTTATATATATATATATTTTATGTGTGTAATTGAGAAATAGTAGTCGGACATTTGAAATACTTCTGAAAATATGTTAATGTGGACTTGCTAGATTGGGTGTAGCATTGGATGAAAACAGAAAAACCTAGCGACGTTACTTGCTATGTTTTTCTGTGCCAGGCACCTGTTACCTACCTAAGATTTTGGTTGGCAAAAAGTATGTCATTTAAAAAAAACTGATCGAGTCATTCAAGAGTCAAAGAAGTCAAAGTCAAAGAATCAAGTCATTGATATTGTGGACGGTGGCAATATTCTGAAGAGTCATTCACTGAAAGAATGGATCACTTTAAACAAGGTTGAGCTCTAAACAGTGATGAATTTGTCCAAAATTTGTTAGCTTCCCCATAATGTTTCCGGATTTCTGTGATCATAAATGATGACACACGTTGAGAATGCACAGTGTACACATGTATTGGTATGTCCACCTTGACATAACAGTTAACTGGCATTGGCGTACAGTGGCATAACTAGTAAACGTTCATGCAGTTTTGAGAAAGTAGATGCACACCAGTCCTCCCAGATCAGGCTTGGTAATCAAGCTCTGGGCCTGGTTATCTACTCATTGGTTACCAGGTCTGCTGCCACATTGCTCACAGACAGATCATGCCAAAACCTGTTTTTGGCAGGAGCCACTCCAGAGGACGAGAGGAGGCTCAAGATCCCCTCCTTTTTGGTGGGATGAATTCCACGTGGCTTTGACTGGCTTGAGCCGAGGTCCAGAAGCCGGAACTTAGGACTCAGGAAGTCAACCTCTTTGAGCTCAGATGTGCAGCTTCCTTCCCTGAACTGCATTTTCCTCGAACCCTTGGTGAACACTGCCTCGCAGATGTCATTGATCTTAGGGAGACATGTTGAACCAGACGCCTTGCGGGAGCGAACACCAGAAGCACACCTCTTGAAGTCGGCGCTGCTCATCGTCACCACCTTGATGTTGCTACCAGACTTCTCGCACAGGTCGCAGAGCTCGTCGAAAGTGATGACCTCGCCGGTTTTCTTCAGCTTCTTCCCTATCTGGCCATGCACACTATCAGCCTTCATATATGTGTGTCCCCTTTCGAGGTATCGCAGCTTGATTCTCTCGGGGCCCCACAACGTGTTCACACACGAGGCAAGAACTGTGAACAGTATCCAGTTTTTGTTTTGTCCCACGCAATTATCGGCCCAGAACACGAGCTTTGTGGCACCACTGAGCTCCACACATTTCAAATACGAGGACGCCACCTCTGCCGCCCCCCTGCCCGCCAGACCTTCATGCCACATGACGCAATAGTCAGGCGTTTTGCCGTTCATGCAGGCAAACGTCTCATTGAACACGACCAGACGGCTCACAAAAAAGTGTTTTTTCGTGGTCATTTTTGGAAGAAGCAGCACCTTTTGCATATCCGCAGTATACGCCATTTCATCGTCATCCAAGTTGTCTACAGTGCCTCGATATGCATCTCTCGCTACTTTAGCACGACCCAAATGCTCTCTCCCACTAACACACACTTCACACGTAGTGATGTGATGCTCTTTTGGCGCATTCGATAACGCGGACGTGGATAACGCTGGGTCAGCCGGGACCTCCTCGGGAACGGCAGGAGGAGGACCAGGGACGCTGGATCTGGCACCTCTGCCACTCGTATCGCCGGCTGACACTGCAGACGACGGCTCGGCCTGCGTCCAAGGACACGGCGAAAATTCGTCAGTGTGCCTTTCGGTCATTGCAAAATCGGGGTCAACGTTGATCAGTGAGAACAGAGACTTTGGAGGTGCGAAGGTTAGTTAAGGTTTTCTAGAACGACATCATGATGATGTTCACATGTGTGGCTATCAGTAACAGATGACGACAAACGATAAGTACATGGTTTATACCTGAAGCGCAGAAGACGTGGATGACGCGGGGCCGTCCAGGAACTTCTCTGGGACACCAAAAGAGCCATGAGCTCCAGAGCTGCCGCTTGGAGTTTCACTGAATGCACTGAGTGACCAGTTCATTTCCTTCAAGTGACTTTCAAGGTGCTTGCACTGGTCACAGTCATCCTGAGGAGGTTGTCCGAACGTGATTTTCTCCTCTTCAAAGGCTTTTCTGTATGTCGGGTAAGATACCTGCTGGTGAGATGAGTTGTAGTCGCGCCACATATCTGTGATTGTCAAATTCGACTCAAGATACCGCCTATTTGGCGCATGCTCTTTTCTGTAGTGACTGATTTGTGGGTGATAGGAGTTGATGTGTTTCTTGATAGGATCTGTACATATCCTGTTAGGTGCCGGGGCTTTTCCTCGCCTGTCAATCAGCTCTGGCATTGGTTCGTCACTTGAGGTTACACATTCTGTCTTATTCCTGATGAAGCTGGTCACCATGCCGTCTGTTTCCATTCCATTCCAGTGTATTTTAGTAAACAAGGATCAAATAAATGTACAGAGCAAATAAGGGATCGGCGCAAAAGCATCGCTTAAATTAAAGCGCCTCTCCGAAGAAGAACATAAAATTGACAATGCTAACCTAACCGATACCTGAGGCCAGACGACGCTAGCCCCGCCAGCAACCCTCCGAGCAACAAACGAACCGGGTCAAGGCGCCCGGGCCCGAGCGACAGCAGCTAGGCCAGCGTGCTTGGGTGTGAGTGGGTTACCTAGTGTTGGGTGTTAAACCGGCGTGAGTGTGCGATGTATGAGTGAATGTGGAGAGCAACAAGTGTGCCCTGGGTTTCAGAAAGGTCGTTTCCATATAGAAGAATGTTAAGCTTCTGTCTACTTGGTAAGTTGTCAAAATTTGGAACGATTGGTCGAACGGCGTTAAAGAGTATTTGCCTGTGGTTTGTGTAAAGGGGGCACCAGAGCAAGTAGTGTGCTGTGTCTTCGTGTTTGTAGCCACAGTGTCACCGACGAAATGAACTGCCCTGTTGTTCTTCTCTTTCGTTTTACATTTGACAGCCACGCGTGATCTATCGCAGTACTGGTCATGCCCCGTGAGCCTGGACCAGCTCTTGTGTTAGTTTCTCGTCTCAAGTTCTAATTGCCTACAATTTGTCACTCGCGCTATCGCTTCACACTTGACGGCTGTTCGTGCTCGCCGCCGCCGTATCGTATAACCGAACGTGCCGCGCGAGCCTGCTCTGGCTCTTCTCACAGGTTTCTCGTTTCATATTCTAATTGCTTTTAGATGTACGACTGATTGTTCTTTGTGCCCGCGGCGGCTCCTCGAGTCGCTGCGGGCAGTCTCCACTTGAACGCCACCGGGTACAGTCCTCGGTGGCGGTGCGCGGCTCCGCCGGCGCCCCGATGTGCGCCGGTGTAGTGAACCCGTGACGGAATCGTGCGCGATTCCGACGGCACCCCCAGCGGGTTGCCAACGTGAACAGTGACGGAGTCGTGCCACCGAGCACGATTCCGAGGGCACCCCCGTTCGTGTGCCCAGTGAACGCCACTGAGCCCAGCTCAGTGGCAGTGCGCGAATTCGCCGGCGCCCCGACGAGCGCCGGCGTATTGCAGTGCAGTGAACGGCTCTGACGGCGCCCCGTCCGCGGCGGCGCCGTTGTGTCATCTGAACTCTGAACAGTGAACTTCATCGACAGTGCTCACTGTGTTTTTCTCTGGTCCACCTGTCTACTCTGCGCTCCTCATTTCACCCTCGTCTACCGTTCGTCATCATCTATCGTCCGGATTTCTTCAATACATTCTTCAAAATTCATCGAAGTTTTTCCTCCGCTACAATAAATGTCCCGGCCCCCATCAGAGGCTCGTCAGGGTCGGCGACATTTAATGGTCCTCCGGGCCGGATCAGGCCAGAAGAAATCAGAAGCGGAGGAAACTTCATCGAAAATGGAAAAACAAGAAGGGAGACCGCAAAGTGAAGGCGCTGTCGGCGGAGTTCCTGTGACGATAGAAACTGAAGAAACCATGGAGGTTTCGACGCTGCAGCAGCCGCGCCCTGAGGTGAGTTCCAGTTCGTCAGCATCCCGCGCATCCGCTGAGGCTCAGCTCACGGCGCGAAAAAGGGCTCTGCATGTGAAACAGTTGGAAAAACGACTGGAGATGGAGCGACAGGAAGCGGAGCGAAAGCAGCAACAAGAAGAGAAGTTGAGGCGGCAGCAAGAGGAGTTGAAGCGTCATGAAGATGAAGTGAGAAGACGACGTGAGCTGCAAATCGCAAAAGATGAAATGGAACAAGCTGCACTAGAGGCACAATGGCGACAGCAGATGAATGATCGACGAAACGCCGGCAGAAGGGACGACTTCATGAAAGCTGAACGGGAAGGACAGCGAACGGTTACTACGAGACTCCCGCAGTCCGAAATATCATTCCACTGTCCTCTCCCTCTCCCTGCTAGCCCCGTCCCAGCTAGCCCTCAGATCAGCAGACCATCGTGGATCGACGAGTTACCCAAAGATAGGATACCGGCGTCAGAAAGTGTCCAGAAGTTGAAAGTTACGGACAGCCAGAAAGTGACAACCAGATGGATCTCCATCGCTACTGCCCAGGTACTTGGCATCTCATTCGACAACCAGCTACCCGCTGGGCCAGACCTGCTGAGCTCGGAAAAAGAACTCGCTAGCAACAAGAACCTGAAAGAGGTGACTCAAGAATCCTGCTCGAAAGAAGGACGCCTCCGAAAAGTGAACCCAGGTGAAACAGCTGAGGCAGCAAAATCCCTGCAGCATCCCTCAGCCAGAAAACCGAGCGAAGACCCGGAAATCCAGGTGATCTCCGACTCCGACGCTGCTGCCCAGGTGCTTGGCGCCTCGTGCAACAATCGACCACTCGCTGAGTCAGACATGCGGAAAAGTCAAACTGACGTCCCGCAACGATTCCAGGAAAGGGCTGTGGCCTGCATAGCGGATATCCAGGAGACGGCTGATCAGAAACAGTTCATCCGACAAGAAAGAACGGCTCAAAACCGCCTCTCGCCTGACCTGAACGACGGACAAAAATCAGACCAGAACGAGAAGGAAGAAAACGTCTTCAAAACCGAATCGTGGCTGGCGTCCGCTGACCTTGTGCCGCAGAAAACAGTCACCGATCATGATGCAGATGCACAAGTCAAACTGAAGACAGAGACCACGAAAGCGCGACACGGCAGTGTCTGTATGGACGACGCCCATCAACCAGAACGAACCGTGTCAGAGGCCGCCAGAGCAGTAAGAAGAGATGGTCCCGATCTGCTCACAAAGGAAAACTTACGGCTCGAAAACCAGATGAACAACACGAGTGAAGTGCAAAGCAGCACACCATATGTGAGACAAGCACACCCCGATGCGGACTACGATGACACCTATCTCCCTGCGGAAGGAGCTCTGGGTGCTGTCTGGGACGAAGAGCGAGACTCGCCGAGTGCCCAGTTCCGAGACAGTAAGAAGCAGACGACCAGACGAGGAGCGCTCAGGAGAACTGCGGTTATCTTCGACCCCGTGAGGATCGCCGCTCCGTATCGGATCACGGTGCAGATCCTCAAGGAGAAACTCTGGATGCTACGACACATCCGGAGCCGATGGAAGAAAGAAAAAAATCCCAAAACCTGGCACATCGAAAGGACTCTGGTCCCTGGTTCGAGAACAGAGCTCCTGCCAGGACCGGACAGACGAGTGCGCGCTGTACGACTCGTCACTGCGAATGGAGCGACCCACACACGGCCGGTCACGTGGTCGCTGTCCTAGAAGAAGCAGCTCAGCTGTAGTGAACGGGTTTGTCGCCACATCATTCCCACATCCTGACAGCTGTACTTCGACCGTACTCCCACTGACCCACTGAGCCTGGCCTATAGACCATTTCTGAAACTTCATCTCGCCCTCCGTCCCGTGGAGCAGACACCAAACTCGCCGAGATTTATGTCTTTTCCCGTGTCCCCCTCTAGCCCGGCTCGCCACATGGACCGCTTTCCCCTCCCCCGTCCGCGCAGCCGGCCATTAGGCACGAGTGACATCTGGAGGTGGGGGAGCTCAGCTGAGTGGCGCGTGCCGCGCTGCCGGTTGACACTGACCTTGAGTACCGAGGGAAACTGAGGCGACGAAGGACCCTGCTGACCTACTGAGAGCAGCGACCGATCAGCTGACTGCTGGAAGGACAGCACATCAGCTATTCTGGAGAACGACAACCGAAACCGGCAACAGCCGTGTGAACACTCGCGTTGCGTTTCTGGTGTAGCCGAACACTGCGCACCGGAGACTGGCGTCAGAAGTGACAAAGTGACGCGACCAGTGGACTAATGTGCAGATGACCAGGGACGAGGTCTAGCGCAATGAACGATTGTGAAGGTGCCGAAAGTGTTTGCATTCGTTATGATTTAGTACTAAGTGATATAGGTAGTGTACCATAAATCTGTATAGGTGCTTGTGTAGTTTAGGAAGAACTCGCGAGAACCTGCGTAGCGAAGTCGTGAATCTCGTGGATGTACAGAATGTTCCGTCGGTGTTCAGTGGTTGTGTGATCTCCCGTCTTAAGTCGATCACAGGGGAGGAGTGTGTCACCGACGAAATGAACTGCCCTGTTGTTCTTCTCTTTCGTTTTACATTTGACAGCCACGCGTGATCTATCGCAGTACTGGTCATGCCCCGTGAGCCTGGACCAGCTCTTGTGTTAGTTTCTCGTCTCAAGTTCTAATTGCCTACAATTTGTCACTCGCGCTATCGCTTCACACTTGACGGCTGTTCGTGCTCGCCGCCGCCGTATCGTATAACCGAACGTGCCGCGCGAGCCTGCTCTGGCTCTTCTCACAGGTTTCTCGTTTCATATTCTAATTGCTTTTAGATGTACGACTGATTGTTCTTTGTGCCCGCGGCGGCTCCTCGAGTCGCTGCGGGCAGTCTCCACTTGAACGCCACCGGGTACAGTCCTCGGTGGCGGTGCGCGGCTCCGCCGGCGCCCCGATGTGCGCCGGTGTAGTGAACCCGTGACGGAATCGTGCGCGATTCCGACGGCACCCCCAGCGGGTTGCCAACGTGAACAGTGACGGAGTCGTGCCACCGAGCACGATTCCGAGGGCACCCCCGTTCGTGTGCCCAGTGAACGCCACTGAGCCCAGCTCAGTGGCAGTGCGCGAATTCGCCGGCGCCCCGACGAGCGCCGGCGTATTGCAGTGCAGTGAACGGCTCTGACGGCGCCCCGTCCGCGGCGGCGCCGTTGTGTCATCTGAACTCTGAACAGTGAACTTCATCGACAGTGCTCACTGTGTTTTTCTCTGGTCCACCTGTCTACTCTGCGCTCCTCATTTCACCCTCGTCTACCGTTCGTCATCATCTATCGTCCGGATTTCTTCAATACATTCTTCAAAATTCATCGAAGTTTTTCCTCCGCTACAATAAATGTCCCGGCCCCCATCAGAGGCTCGTCAGGGTCGGCGACACACAGGAACACGCTGGAGTTGGAGTGAGTTGGAGTGTGAAGAGATGTGCGTTGAGTGTAGCTAGGCCGACACGTAGTCGTGTGTGTTGTGTGTTGAGTGTCTTGGTGCCAAATGAGTGAAGTGCTGGTGGCTCTGGTGCCCCATATCGCTGCCAGCAGGGGCGCCGCCACGGATTTTTGACTGGGGGGGACGGACTGACCGACTGAAAACCCAAAAGTAGACATTCTTACCGTGGCTTTTTCGGTCGGATGCATTCAACGTTTAAAGCAAATATGCCACTTTTAACATAAGGTTTTGAACTGAAGTAACAGTTTTGTAGCTTGAGCTGAGACGAGAACAAATCGGGAGCTTTTATGGCCCAACGATCACCCTAGCCAAATATATCGGTATCGATTTTAAGTTAGGAGACTGAACTCATCCCCATAGATTACACTTTGTCATTCTCTTACCGAGGAATCCATTCCCTTACGGAAAAATGCGAGCCAATCAGCATTCAGCTGGTTTGAACTACGTACTATGCTTGGTCAACGCGTAATCAGCTTCCGCTGCAATATAGGTAAGTAGCCTCTACGAAAGGTGGAAAATAGTGATGTAAAAATAAATATAAAATCCTTTTGCAAATATTCATTATTTCCTGACCATTTTAAGTTTAAAAACTCATAAAACTGTGGCAAAACAACTGGTTTGAGGAAAGTAGTTTAGGTACACAGGTGTCGATTTCTACCGAGTTGGGGTGCCCGGGCGCAGCAAATCGGCCGCCGCCCTACACGGTTCGTCGGAAGGTCATCTCAGGCTCAAAAGAAACGGTATATACCATTCGAAAGCTGACGGTGAGCTGAATCCAAAAAGGTATTTTTTATAAAAATCGATCGATGGCCTTTTTTGAAAATTGCGTTTTTGTAAAAACTTAATAATCTTTAACCCTCGCCGGACCTATTGGTTTTCTACATACGCGCCGGCCGAGGGGGGGGGGGGCGGGTACGACCCCCCCTCGCCGTTTCGCCCCTGGTGGAGCTAGCGCGTCGCGGAAAAAACGAGCGTGTGCGCCGTTACGAGACGCAGAGATTGGTACCCGATTTTAAGGTCCTAGGTCAACCGGTGACCTCTGAGGTCAGGTCAAGTGCCCCAGGGTACGGTTCAGTTTTTGGTGAATAACTTCGCAAAAAACGGCTGCAGAGCGCTGATTTTGGCAGCATCGTGTTTGCCTCGCTCAGGCGCGTCCAATGATATACCTTTTGTCCGGGTCAGGTCAACTTGGGGTTTTGACCTCAGGTCAAGGTCAGGTCAGCACCCCCAGGTCACGAAGTTGGTCGAAAGAGGTCATGTCGCATATCATTCGATTCGGCAGGCCTTCCTGAGTCCATTGGTGCCTTTCCCGACTCGCTAGCTCAATTTGATCAAGAGTTATTGACGAAAAACTAATTTGACCTTGATGACGTCATAAATGACGTCACGCAAGGTCAACATTGCAAAAGTGACGCATCTAACCTTGCAAGGAGTGCATCAAATCACGATTCTGTGTGCTTGAGATAGTTGGAGATCGTTCCCGGCGCCAGAATAGCAGTTTTCATTTTTCCCCATTGACTTATAATGGTGAGGTCACGAAAATGACCTGACCTCATATGACCTTTAGGAAAAATCCGAGATATACAAGTTGTGGGACTCATAATGGATACTAGATCCTGCAAGTTTCATTTCCCTGTGACATCTCCTCTGGCAGTGAGGGCGTTGCGAAGTTGCGACATCTGAAGACCGTGCAGAGGTTCACTTATGACGTCATAGGTCAGTGACCTGACCTGACCCAAAAATGCGGTTGGTGTCAAAAGATCCGGCTTGGATCAAAGGTCAGGTATGCCAAGTTTCAGCTCTCTATCGCCAGCGTGTTCGGAGCTATCGCGAAAAAACCCTATGGGGGGGGGGCGGCACCCGCCCCCCCCCCCCCCCTCGGCCGGCGAGGGTTAATTCAACGGGCTGTCCCGGACATTCTTGAAAACATAAACATGTATTTTTGAGTTCCAGTGAAAGCTGAACGCCAAAAGAACAATATTTAGCGAAGCAATATTTCCAAACGTTAATATGCGTCTCCCACAGCCGAAAATAAGGCGCAATCACACAGCTCAGTGTCACGATGGACCAAAGTCAGCCACACAGAAGCGTGAAATGACCCTTATCGACTCGCAGACCCGGCGCTCTCGGCCCGCCTGACCGGTCACGGAAAGAACGTTCGGCTCTCGTTCTACTAAACAAATGTCATATTTGTCAGTTTAACTGTCCACATCGCTATTAAAGTTATTCAGGGTACCTGTGAAGAAAATTCATTGTTCTGCTCGATTTACAACATGCTTTAATTTACATTTTTCTTATGCATGTTTTGTTCCATCCAGCTGCGATCAGTGCCCGCGCAGGGGAAGTGAGCGGGGTTTCACTGTCAGAGGCTGTACTGGTGACAGCTGCTCGGCCGTGCGACCGGTCAAATGTTACCCTGCCCCGCCGGGCGCTACCCCCACTCCACCCGAGCTGAGGCCGGTGCAGCCTCTGACATTTCAGCGCGGTCAATTTTCCTTATATGGGCATGATACCAAGCTCAATTGAGCAAAGTAGACATGAACAAATGCAAATTAATGCATTATGTGAGGATGACAGAACAATGAATTTTCTTCACAGGTATCCTGAATAACTTCAATAGCGATGTGGACAGTTAAACTAACAAATATGACATTTGTTTAGTAGAACGAGAGCCGAACGTTCTGTCCGTGACCGGTCAGGCGGGCCGAGAGCGCCGGGTCTGCGAGTCGATAAGGGTCATTTCACGCTTCTGTGTGGCTGACTTTGGTCCATCGTGACACTGAGCTGTGTGATTGCGCCTTATTTTCGGCTGTGGGAGACGCATATTAATGTTTGGAAATGTTGCTTCGCTAAATATTGTTCTTTCGGCATTCAGCTTTCACTGGAACTCAAAAATACATGTTTATGTTTTCAAGAATGTCCAGGACAGCCCGTTGAATAAAACATTATTAAGTTTTTACAAAGACGCAATTTTCAAAAAAGGCCATCGATCGATTTTGATAAAAATTACATTTTTGGATTCAGCTCACCGTCAGCTTTCGAATGGTATATATCGTTTCTTTTGAGCCTGAGATGACCTTCCGACGAACCGTGCCTATAGCGTTGACCTTGACCCGCGCGGTCGAGGCTCCAAAGCCAAGCCGGCCGAGAATTTGGAGAGCTCGGACTTGGCGGAAATGGACACCCATGTTTAGGTATTTCCTTAAAGTAATGGCTATAGACCGCATTCCCACCGAGTACCTACCTATATAGATATACACATCTGATGTCCGATTCAGTTTGACACGGCAAAGCCTCGTGTTCTATAACGATATAATTGCTGATGTATGCCACTAATAGGTATGATCGATAATGCATATTGCATAGGTAATGCATATTGCATAGCCGCGTGGGGGAGGGGGCGTTGTATAGTCACAAATCTCTCTTTTTGGTTTGTGCACGAATCGGCGCGAAGCGCCGCGAAAATTGGCAAAAAAAACATTTGGCAAAACTGCTCCAAAATACGAATTGTGCAGCCCGTGTAACAAGCTTGATACCAGAAAACCTTAGGTCAGGAAAACCAAGTCAAGTAGTCAAGTCGCATCAAAGTTTTGTGGTCCTGCAACCGTATAGCTTATTTCTTAGAAGCTCGAAATTTAGTGTAGCGTGACTGCAGAAGTGTGAGGTCGGAGCCGGAATCAGTCGGAGTTGACTGTTTTGGCCAGTTTTGGCCAGAGTCGGAGTTGAAGTCTTCGAAAATGTTCGGATTTTGACTTCGAGGTCGGATTAGTGTAAAGTCATGTTCTTGGCTGGTTAGACGAAATATATTAGGCCCGTGTTCGGCCAGTCGTGTTATACGACACACGTTGATCACGATATCAAAAATCGGCAGTTCCGCGATGACTGGTCGGATAAGAGCTGGAAATTTCGAGTATGTAGGATAACAACGGTACAACCAGTAAAACGCCTTTTGGGGCGACCAACGGAGCGAGCGAAAGGGTGGGGTGGGCCTTGCACGTGCGAAATTGCGAGGGGATACCTCCAACTAACTTGTGCACTGCACCCTTCTAACCGGTCCCTAAGGATGTGCCAAATTTGAGCGCAATCGGCCTAGCCGTTCTCGAGATCTGGAAGCGGCACCCTGCACGTGCGCACGTGCAAAATGGGTCCAAACTGACTTTTGCACGGCACCCTACTAACCGGTCCCTAACCATGTATCAGATTTCAGCACAATCGGTTCAGCCGTTCTCGAGATCTGGAATCGACCCCTGCATGTGCGCACGTGCAGCAGCACCCCAACTGTGGCACATGGATATGCACTGCCTAGTGGGTATATCTACCTACATGCCAACAGTTTCAGCGCAATCGGCCCAGTAGTTGCCGAGATATTGAAATTGTTACAAAACTGACACCTCTTCGTTTTTTACGTGGCACGTTGCTATGGGGTCACTCACATGCATCGGGAATAGTCCGAAGCTCGTTAGAAGGAATGAATCAGTGCTACCCTACAAAAATTACCGCATGTAAATTTGTCAAGTGGTTGCTGAGATATAAGCCTAGCAAAAGCGTGACCACGGCATACTCAGAAATTTCCGTTAACCTACGAAAGACTACGCTCGCTTCGCTCGCTCCGTAATGAGTTTGGGGGGACGTCCCCCTTCCATTCTGAGAGTGGGGGGGGGGGGGGGACGCGTCCCCCCCCGTCCCCCCCGGTGGCGGCGCCCATGGCTGCCAGACTTGACGAGAGAAATCGCGGGGAGATCGGGTGTCTCGAAGCGATTCGGGAAGAAGGTTCCATTGTCGGATGGTGGCAGGGATGTAGGATCTGCGGAAAGAGGTTAGACGGGTGGGCGGGAGCGATAGGAGTCGTGCGTTGCGCAGTCGAAGTCCTGTGGCGTCTTGTCTTGTGTCTGTCAGAATATTTGTGAGGTATGAGGGAAGAGGGGGGTAGTTGTAGTAAAGACGATGAAAGAATAGTAGCTTGTGAATTTGTCTCCTCGTCTCTAGTCGTTCCCACCCCAAGTCTTTGAGAAGTGCGTCAGTCGGTGTTCGAAATAAGGCCCCGGTCACAAGTCTTGCACATCGATTTTGTAATATCTGGAGTCGCATTATGTCGTGTGAGGTGATGTTGCCGTCAAACACAATGTCACAATAATCAAAATGTGGTCTAATGTACATGGTATATATTTCGTTGAGAGTTGTTCTGGATAAAAATTTGGCAACTGGGTAAATTGGCCCTAGAAGAGAGTTGACTGTCTTTATTACGTAATTAATATGCTGGTGGAAATGTAGGTCAGTGGAAAGGTTAAGTCCAAGATGTCTATGTTGAGTAACTGGAGTCAGTTGTTTTCCATCGAAATAAAGTGTTAAGTTGTCATTTTCTAGTCTGTTGGTAAAGGTTTGTCGTACCGTCTTGTCAGCATTAAATGTTATGGCCCAGTCTAATCCGTACTGTCGTATTAAGTCAAGGTCTCTTTGTAGTGATTGTTCATGTTGCTGGCTGTGTGGTGGATGTGCTAAATATAGTGAAGTGTCGTCCGCGTAAAATAGTGCTTCGTTTTCTGTTCGGTCGGAAAGGTCATTTAAGTACATCAAAGCGAGCAGAGGTCCAAGGACCGAGCCCTGGGGGCAGCCAGCCTGTATTTCTTGTGATGCCGAAATGCTAGATTCAACTCGAACAACCTGACTCCGGTGTTTAAGGTAAGATTTTAGCCATGCCAATAAGTTCCCTGAGATGTTGTATTGAATTTCGCATTTTTTAATGAGTCCTTCGTGCCAAATTTTAGCAAAGTACTTTGAAATATCCAGGAAGATGGCTGTGAAGTCCTTGTTTTCGTTTAATGCTGAGTATAGTTGATGCGATAGATAAACAAGTTGGATGTGCCTGCTATGGCTTGGCCTATAGCCGCTTTGTTTTTCAGTCAAAAGATCATGCTCTGAAAGATGTTCATATATTTTATTGAAAACCAATTTTTCAAGAATTTTTGAAATGTTCGGTAGAAGGCTGATAGGTCGATAATTGATTGGGTCGGAACTGGAACCTTTACGTTTGAATATGGGTGTTAGCAAGCTTTTTTCCAAGAAAGGGGAAAGTTGCCTACTTGCAGAGATTTATTAAATAGTTTACAGAGGGGGTTTGCTAATAAAAGTGCACACATTTTGAGTAGTTTGTTTGGGATTTTGTCGGGACCTGATGCTTTGTTTGCATCTAAGGAATTTAGAATTTTGAGAACTTCGAGCTCGGTCACCTGGACCTCCGCAAGCTGGGGAGTATTGGGTGGTGGAGGATTAATGTGAGGTACGTTAAGGTCACGTGTGTCAAGTCGGGTCTGTTTTGCAAAATGGTCATTTAAAATTGTGGCCTTGTCATAGTCATTCGTAATTGGCGTTCCGTCTTGATCAATGAGAGGTGGCATAGTATGAGTGTCTTTTTTCCCTATCAGTCCCTTTACCAGCATCTGCGATGCTGGGCTCCGCATCGCGGGACCGCAGGTTGTTTGAGCAAGCACCTCTGTAACGCCGCTAAAGGTGTGCCGAATTTGAATGCAATCAGCCCAGCCGTTTCTGAGATCTGAAAGCCTCACCCTGCACGTGCGCACGTGCAAGCTGGGTCCCAAATGACTTGTGGACGGCACCCTAGTTGCCGGTCTCTAGCGGTGTACCGAATTTAAGCTCAATCGGCCCAGCCGTTTTCAAGATCTGGAAGCGACCCCTACACGTGCGCACGTGCAGTTGCACCCCAACCGAGACACATGAGTATACATACTAACTGACTTGTGCACAGCACCCTACTAACCGGTCTCTAAAGGTGTGCCGAATTTGAATGCAATCGGCCCAGCCGTTCCTGAGATCTGGAAGCGTCACCCTGCACGTGCGCACGTGCAACCTGGGGCCCAGCAGACCTGTGCAAGACACCCTACTACGCGATCTCTAGCGGTGTGCCAAATCTGAGCACAATTGGCCCGGCCGTTCTCGAGATCTGGAAGCGTCACCCTGCACGTGCGCACGTGCAGTTGCAGCCCAATCGTGGCACATGGAAATACATACTAAATGACTGCAACCTACTGATCGGTATCAAGCGTTATGCCAAATTTGAACACAATCGGTCCAGCCGTTCTCGAGATCTGGAAGCGTCACCCTGCACGTGCGCACGTGCAGTTGCACCCCTACCAAGACACATGGAAATGCATCGCCTGGAAAGTGTCTACCTCCATGCCAAGTTTTAGCGCAATCGGCCCAGTAATTACCGCGAGCTATTGCGCTTATTACAAAACAGGCACCTCTTGGCTTTGCACGTGGAACGTGCGTTAGGGGTCACCCATATGCATCGAGAGTAGCACACTATGTAAAAGAAGGGAAAAAGCTACCCCACACAAAAAACCGCACGTGTATCAGCCGAGTGGTTGCCGAGATATAAGTCGTACAAAAACGTCCCCACGGCGGCCGGCCGCTATTTAGCAGTAAAATCGTGTCGCATCCTTCTATGGGAGGTATCCCCGTCACCTGTTCGTATACTGTCTGAGCAAAGGCCATACGTTACGGTCCAAACTCCATAGTGAGGCGGACATCGAATTTACGAGAGTTTAGCGACGAAATGATTCACTTAATTGTTAAGTAATGGGTAGACCATAAATTTTATCTAGCATCTCACCGTAGATGCAGTAAAAAGTGCTTTACTTTTCAATGTATATAAAGACTTGCTCAGCTCAATCAGTTCACTCTGTATTGGCTCAAGCCGTATCATGCGAACGCAATACAAACTAGAGCACCGACAGCGCAGCGCTCCCCAACTCACTGCTCGCCCAGTCCACCCGGGCCGCCGCCACGACGGCCCCCCGCAAGTAGGCATCCCGCACTGCACCGACAGCCGCGGGCGACCAGCTGACCGGCCAGCTGACCGGCCAGCAGCCGGCGGGCGGCAAGCCGCGGATGGCCGACGCGCCGGCGCGGCGAGGGAGGGGAGGGACGCAGCTGAAAGACCCGACTACATATATATCAAAGAAACATTATATACAGGGTGATCCAAAAAAATTGGAACCCCTAACTTAAAATTTCTGTTGTTTCAGAAATTTTTCACTTTATTGATAAATTGCAAACACCATTAGAAAGAGCGTTCAATTCTCTATCAAACCAAGTTGATTGTACTTACTTATTATTATAAATATTGCCCTAGACATATGCCTATAAATTTGTGTCACGAAACTCAGTGAAACGGTTTTGAACATTCTATGCGCGAATCAGTGATTGACGGTTTGCTGTTCTGACCATGTCGCTTGTTGGAGGTTCATGAATAAAAATAGCTCATTCACGTGCTATTGTAAGGAAAGAAAAGGCTGACGGCCTGCTGGGACCAGTTGTCCCCCAGAGACTGCTGGCCCGCGCAGTCGGGGCTGTCCCCAAGCAACTGCAGGCCTTCGTGACGGCCCCCGGAGCTCGCGTTGAGCACATGCTGTGATGAACTGCAGAAGCTAGGACGCGTGTATCTGTTCTACTGTGTGCTTCTGTGTTAACTTTTATGAAATAAAATTGAATTTGGATGTGGTGTTATTCGCAAAAAGACAACAGATAGAGTGCTAACGGATTTCAGCGCATTGTTAACATTTGGCGATTGCGTTTCACTCAGTTTTCTGACTTTCATTCCAAAAGCTAAAAGTGTGCCAATGCTTTACAACATACATACACCAATTTGACGTGATTTTATAGAGGATTTAATGCTCTTTCTAATGGTGCTCGCAATTTGTCAATAAAGTGAATACTTTCGGACTTAGAGACATTTTAAGTTAGGGGTTCCAAATTTTTTGGATCACCCTGTATGTAATCATCGACGTGACATAAATCTGCTTTATTGGGGTTAGCGGTGTAGTCTGTGATGCCATCACAATGAAAATAGCCTAGTTTTGTAGAGCATCAAATTCTGATTCCATAACGACTCTCGCTAGTATATTTTCAATTGTAAATAAGCCTTTTATTGCGATGCAAAGTCCCGAAATGGTGCCGACGGCGGCCGGTCCCCCGATGGTACCATACCATAGATGGTAAACAGGTTAGTTCACATTCCCGCCGCTATGCGGGCGGCGGCGGCGCCACCTGTCCTCGTGTCCGCCTGACACCGTAACGATATAGGTCTGAGCTCAAATCTCGGTAATGTCGTGCTTTTTGACGAAATTTCTCAAAAACGGCAGCACGTGCAATAACGTTGTATATATCATTGGAAAGAGCATCAAAAGTTGTATAAAATATCAACTTTTGACTTAAACATATCTTAAACGTAAAAAGTTATTAAGCAGCAAAGACGCTCCCATTGACTTTCCATGTTAAAATTTTTCATTTTTAAACGAGCTTCAAAAGAGCAAACGAATTCTGACAGCTTAACGAAGCATAACAACATGTTCTATGGTCTTTTCTCAACAAGTCCTGAAAGTTTAAACAAAATCGTATCATATAATTTTGTACAATGAGCGAATGAAAAAGTCTCTGCAAAAACGCCCATTGACTTAACATGGGGAGCGAAAAAAGTTCAACTTTGACCTCGTGCAAAGACACGTTACGAAGTTCTGAGGGGTATACGGCGCACACTAGCGTGTACCTGAACGTGTTTGCCATAAAATGCTGGGAAGAAAACCACCTCCTTCTTGGCTCGTTTTTCCGCTATTGGCGATCGCGCAAAAAGTGTCCAAAACCCCGTTGACTTAACATGGGGAAAATGGAATCGCACGTGCCACGTGCCACGAGGTTTTAAGCGAGTAGCGACCGGTGCCATCAGGTAGATCGCCCCCGAGAGCCCATACACTGAACTTTTTACGAAAATCGCAATGCACGTTTAGGCCCCACCCAAAATGTCTCGATTCGCGGCCAGACTTGCAAAACATAGCCCGGAGACGGACCGCTCCGGTTGTTTTTCAATAGAAAAACACAATTCTAACGAATAGTGTTTGTCTTTTCAAACAACCTGCGGTTACGGCCATTTTCGAGATCTGGAAGCGTCACCCTGCACGTGCGCACGTGCAAGCTGTGTCCAATTGCATTGTGCATGGGACCCTATTCGCCGGTCCCTAGCGGTGTACCAAATTCGAGCTCAATCGGCCCAGCCGTTTTCAAGATCTTGAAACGACCCCTCCACGTGCGCACGTGCAGTTGCATCTCAACCGTGACACATGGAAATACATACTAACTGACTTGTGCACGGCACCCTACTGATCGATCTCTAGATGTTTGCCGAATTTGAGTGCAATCGGTCCAGCCGTTCTTGAAATCTGGAAGCGTCACCCTGCACGTGCGCACGTGCAAGATGGGTCCAAACTGACTTGCGCACGGCACCCTACTAATCGGTCTCTAGCGGTGTACCAAATTTGAACTCAATCGGCCCGGCCGTTCTCGAGATCTGGAAGCGTCACCCTGCACGTGCGCACGTGCAGTTGCACCCCAATCGTGGCACATGGAAATACATACTAAATGACTGCAACCTACTGATCGGTATCAAGCGTTATGCCAAATTTGAACACAATCGGTCCAGCCGTTCTCGAGATCTGGAAGCGTCACCCTGCACGTGCGCACGTGCAGTTGCACCCCTACCAAGACACATGGAAATGCATCGCCTGGAAAGTGTCTACCTCCATGCCAAGTTTTAGCGCAATCGGCCCAGTAATTACCGCGAGCTATTGCGCTTATTACAAAACAGGCACCTCTTGGCTTTGCACGTGGAACGTGCGTTAGGGGTCACCCATATGCATCGAGAGTAGCACACTATGTGAAAGAAGGGAAAAAGCTACCCCACACAAAAAAACCGCACGTGTATCAGCCCAGTGGTTGCCGAGATATAAGTCGTACAAAAACGTCCCCACGGCGGCCGGCCGCTATTTAGCAGTAAAATCGTGTCGCATCCTTCTATTAGAGGTATCCCCGTCACCTGTTCGTATACTGTCTGAGCAAAGGCCATACGTTACGGTCCAAACTCCATAGTGAGGCGGACATACGAATTTACGAGAGTTTAGCGACGAAATGATTCACTTAATTGTTAAGTAATGGGTACCATTAGGTAGACCATAAATTTTATCTAGCATCTCACCGTAGATGCAGTAAAAAGTGCTTTACTTTTCAATGTATGTAAAGACTTGCTCAGCTCAATCAGTTCACTCTGTATTGGCTCAAGCCGTATCATGCGAACGCAATACAAACTAGAGCACCGACAGCGCAGCGCTCCCCAACTCACTGCTCGCCCAGTCCACCCGGGCCGCCGCCACGACGCCCCCCCCCCCCCGCAAGTAGGCATCCCGCACTGCACCGACAGCCGCGGGCGACCAGCTGACCGGCCAGCTGACCGGCCAGCAGCCGGCGGGCGGCAAGCCACGGATGGCCGACCCGCCGGCGCGGCGAGGGAGGGGAGGGACGCAGCTGAAAGACCCGACTACATATATATCAAAGAATGATACATTATATGTAATCATCGATGACGCGACATAAATCTGCTTTATTGGGTTTAGCGGTGTAGTCTGTGATGCCATCACAATGAAAATAGCCTAGTTTTGTAGAGCATCAAATTCTGATTCCATAACGACTCTCGCTAGTCCATTTTCAATTGTAAATAAGCCTTTTATTGCGATGCAAAGTCCCGAAATGGTGCCGACGGCGGCCGGTCCCCCGATGGTACCATACCATAGATGGTAAACAGGTTAGTTCACATTCCCGCCGCTATGCGGGCGGCGGCGGCGCCACCTGTCCTCGTGTCCGCCTGACACCGTAACGATATAGGTCTGAGCTCAAATCTCGGTAATGTCGTGCTTTTTTACTATATTTCTCAAAAACGGCACCACGTGCAATAAAGTTGTATATATCATTGGAAAGAGCATCAAAAGTTGTATAACCTATCAACTTTTCACATAAATATATCTCAACTGTAAAAAGTTATTAAGCAGCAAAGACGCTCCCATTGACTTTCCATGTTAAAATTTTTCATTTTTAAACGAGCCTAAAAAGAACAAACGAATTTGCACAGCTTAAAGAAGCATAACAACATGTTCTATGGTCTTTTCTCAACAAGTCCTGGAAGTTTAAACAAAATCGTATCATATAATTTTGTACAATGAGCGAATGAAAAAGTCTCTGCAAAAATGCCCATTGACTTAACATGGGGAGCGAAAAAAGTTCAACTTTGACCTCGTGCAAAGTCACGTTACGAAGTTCTGAGGGGTATACGGCGCACACCAGCGTGTACCCAAACGTGTTTGCCATAAAATGCTGGGAAGAAAACCACCTCTTCCTTGGCTCGTTTTTCCGCTATTCCCGATCGCGCAAAAAGTGTCCAAAACCCCGTTGACTTAACATGGGGAAAATGGAATCGCACGTGCCACGTGCCACGAGGTTTTAAGCGAGTAGCGACCGGTGCCAACAGGTAGATCGCCTGCGGGAGCCCATACACTGAAATTTTTAAGAAAATCGAGCCACAAGTTTAGGCCTGACCCAAGTTGCCCCAATTCGCGGCCAGACTTGCAAAACATAGCCCGGAGAAGGACCGCTCCGGTTGTTTTTCAATAGAAAAACACAATTCTAACGAATAGTGTTTGTCTTTTCAAACAACCTGCGGTTACCAGCATCTGCGATGCTGGGCTCCGCATCGCGGGACCGCAGGTTGTTTGAGCAAGCACCTCTGTGAACGCAGCAAAAACGCCCGCTGCCAAACGAGAGGACGAGCATTGCACGTGCAGACCGGGGTGGGTGTGCTACAAACTGACGTGCACGGCACCCTATTCGCCGGTCTATAGCGGTGTGCCAAATTTGAGTCAGGTCAGGTCAACCGGTAGGGGTCGTGACGGGTATTCATAGTACCTGTCATCCGCCTCTGACAGCTTCGTAACATGTTACGAAGGCACCAAAACTACTTCGTTAACTTTCAAATGGTTGCTAAATTCGAATTCAGCTCCAAAAACTAGTCTAGAAACATGTAAAACTCGAAAAAGTGAACCGAGGTCACCAAAGGTCAGTGACCTGACCTGACCTTCAGATGACCTTGACACCCACCCTAATAGACACCCCCTAGGAAGCAACATCATATCACATGTTTGGACGTTAGAAACCACGAAAAGCTTGCAAACGCGCGGCTAATGGGAGCCGACATAGGACGCAGAATCGCGATTCCGGCCAAATATGGTCTCGGAAAAGAGGTCACAGGTCAAAGGTCATTTGGGTCAGGGTCATGAAATTTTAAGGGTAGGTGTAAAATTGATCAATGCGAGGGTACTGAAAGTTTCGTCGCGATCGGCCGCTTTTTACGCGAGTTATTCGCGAAAAACCCTGGGGGGGGGTTGCATCAACCCCCTTCCCCTGTGCCGGCGAGGTTTAAGGTCTCATGTCAACTAAAGACCTCTGAGGTCACGTCAATTGACCCAAGATACGGGTTTGGTTTTCGCTAAATGACTTCGCAAAAATGGCCACAGAGCCGCGAATTCTGCATCATCGTGCTTACCTTGCTAAGGCGCGTCGAATGATATACTTTTGTTTGGTTGAGGTCAACCTAAGGCTGACCTGACCTGCCCTTGACCTCGGGTCAAGGGCAGGTCAGAGCCCCTCATGTCATGAGGCTGGTCGAATGAGGTCATATCGCATATCAAGTTTCAGCACTTTGTCGCCGGCGTGATTCGAGCTATCACGAAAAAAAACCATATGGGAGGAGGCGGGTGCTGCCCCCTCTGCCGGCGAGGGTAAATCAATATTGACGCAATGGTGACGTCACGGTCGCCGTCGACGTCACCATTCAAATCAGAGTCATTGACTTGTGCCGACTATCAAGTTTAATATTGATGCTTCAACGGATCTGATCTTATCAGCCGAAAACACATTACATTCCTTTTTACTCGCTAGATGGCAGAAGCGTCAAACGCCTGAATGTATGCTGTGCCGCAATGCCGGCTCTATTGTATAAAACCGCCTAAATGAATGGCGGAGTAATGAGGGATCCGGGAAAACCTTAATCTCTTTCGAACTGATGAGTGATGACTCGCACGAAACTGAAGCTTTTGAAGACGATTACCGAGTGTGGTAAATGCGTCTGGCATTTTAGCCAAACATTTACTCGCTAGATGACGCAGAAGTGTCAAACGCCTGAAAGCATGTTGCGCCGCAGTGCCACCTCTTCCGTATGCAGCCGCATGAATGAAGATTTAAGCGCAATTGGCTCAGCCGTTGTCGCCAATGTGTACCTACATAGAGGTCCAACCATGCCGCTGAAATTGATCTATCATACAAAGCTTCATAACAATGCGCATAGTAATTTTCTTAACAAACGCAAAAAAAAACTAATAGGTGTGGCTAAAAACGCTCCCGCCCCACTCGGGCGGAGGTTAATGTGTTTTGGTAGCAAACTCATTGATTGTTTCCTGGTCTAGTCTTCTATTTCGATTCGCGGCCAAGCATGCAAAACATAGCCCGGTGAAGGACTGCTCCGGCTGTTTTTTTTTCAATAGAAAACACAATTCTAACGAATAGTGTTTGTCTAATGAAGAAACAGCTTGCGGTTACCTACCGCCAAACGAGAGGATGAGCCTGGCACGTTCAGACCGGAGTGGGTGTGCTACGAACTGACGAACATGACACTCTACTAACCACTCTAGCGGTGTGCAAAATTTAAGTGCAATCGGTCCTGCCGTTTTCGAGATCATGAAGCGGCACCCTTCACGTGCGCACGTGCAAGCTGGGTCCCAATTGTGTTGTGCACGGCACCCTAGTTGCCGGTCTCTAGCGGTGTACCGAATTTGAGCTAAATCGGCCCAGTCAATTTCAAGATCTGGAAGCGACCCCTGCACGTGCGCACGTGCAGTTGCAATCCAACCGTGACACATACCAATACATACTAACTGACTTGTGCACGTACCCTACTGATAAGTCTCTAGAAGTGTGCCGAATTTGAGTGCAATCGGCCCAGCCGTTCCTGAGATCTGGAAGCGTCACCCTGCACGTGCGCACGTGCAACCTGGATCCCATCTGACTTGTGCACGGCACCCTACTAACCGGTCTCTAGCGGTGTACCAAATTTGAGCTCAATCGGCCCGGCCGTTCTCGAGATCTGGAAGCGTCACCCTGCACGCGCGCACGTGCAGTTGCACCCCAGCCGTAGCACATGGAAAGGCATGGCCCGGTGTGTGCCTACATCCTTGTGTAGTTTCAGCAGAATCTCCTCAAGAATTACCGTGGTATTGTCATTACAACAAAAGTGACACCTCTCTGTTTTACACGTGTCACGTGCAGTAGGGGTCACCCGCATGCATCGTCCATAGTAAAATACTTGTAAGAAGGGTATACGCTACCCCATACAAAAAACCGCAAGTGTATCGGTCCAGTGGCTGCGGAGATATAAGTCGTACAAAAACGTCCCCACGGCGGCCGGCCGCTAATATTTAGCATTAAATCGCATCCTTCAATGGGAGGTATCCCTGTCACCTGTTCGTATAGTGTCTGAGCCAAGGCCATAATAGGTGTGAGCTCAAATCTCGGTAATGTCGTGCTTTTTTACTAAATTTCTCGAAAACGGCACAACGTGCAATGACGTTCTATATATCACTGGAAAGAGCATCAAAAGTTGTATAACCTATCAACTTTTCACTTAAATATATCTTTAACGTAAAAAGTTATTAAGCATCAAAGACGGCCTCATTGACTTTGCATGTTAAAAAAATTCTTCTTTAAACGAGCTTAAAAAGAACAAACGAATTCTGACAGCTTAACGAAGCATAACGGCATGTACTACAGCCTATTCTGAATAAGCGTTGAAAGTTTGGACAAAATCGTATCATAAAATTTTGTACAATGAGCGAATGAAAAAGTCTCTGCAAAAACGCCCATTGACTTAACATGGGGAGCGAAAAAAGTTCAACTTTGACCTCGTGCAAAGACACGTTACGAAGTTCTGAGGGGTATACGGCGCACACTAGCGTGTACCCAAACGTGTTTGCCATAAAATGCTGGGAAGAAAACCACCTCTTCCTTGGCTCGTTTTCCCGCCATTGGCGATCGCGCAAAAAGTGTCCAAAACCCCATTGACTTAACATGGGGAAAATGGAATCGCACGTGCCACGTGCCACGAGGTTTTAAGCGAGTAGCGACCGGTGCCATCAGGTAGATCGCCTGCGGGAGCCCATACCCTGAAATTTTTACGAAGATTGAGGGATTCGTTTAGGAGAGGCTCAACTTGTCTCGATTCGCGGCCAGACTTGCAAAACATAGCCGGAGACGGACCGCTCCGGTTGTTTTTCAATAGAAAAACACAATTCTAACGAATAGTGTTTGTCTTTTCAAACAACCTGCGGTTACCAGCATCTGCGATGCTGGGCTCCGCATCGCGGGACCGCAGGTTGTTTGAGCAAGCACCTTTGTAAACGCAGCAAAAACGCCCGCCGCCAAACGAGAGGATGAGCCTTGCACGTGCAGACCGGAGTCGGTGTGCTACAAACTGACGTGCACGGCACCCTACTCGCTGATCTATAGCGGTGTGCCAAATTTGAGTGTAATCGGCTCGGCCATTTTCGAGATCTGGAAGCGTCACCCTGCACGTGCGCACGTGCAAGCTGTGTCCAATTGCATTGTGCATGGGACCCTATTCGCCGGTCTCTAGCGGTGTACCAAATTCGAGCTCAATCGGCCCAGCCGTTTTCAAGATCTTGAAACGACCCCTCCACGTGCGCACGTGCAGCTGCATCTCAACCGTGACACATGGAAATACATACTAACTGACTTGTGCACGGCACCCTACTGATCGATCTCTAGATGTTTGCCGAATTTGAGTGCAATCGGTCCAGCCGTTCTTGAGATCTGGAAGCGTCACCCTGCACGTGCGCACGTGCAAGATGGGTCCAAACTGACTTGCGCACGGCAGTCGGCACCCTACTAATCGGTCTCTAGCGGTGTACCAAATTTGAACTCAATCGGCCCGGCCGTTCTCGAGATCTGGAAGCGTCACCCTGCACGTGCGCACGTGCAGTTGCACCCCAATCGTGGCACATGGAAATACATACTAAATGACTGCAACCTACTGATCGGTATCAAGCGTTATGCCAAATTTGAACACAATCGGTCCAGCCGTTCTCGAGATCTGGAAGCGTCACCCTGCACGTGCGCACGTGCAGTTGCACCCCTACCAAGACACATGGAAATGCATCGCCTGGAAAGTGTCTACCTCCATGCCAAGTTTTAGCGCAATCGGCCCAGTAATTACCGCGAGCTATTGCGCTTATTACAAAACAGGCACCTCTTGGCTTTGCACGTGGAACGTGCGTTAGGGGTCACCCATATGCATCGAGAGTAGCACACTATGTGAAAGAAGGGAAAAAGCTACCCCACACAAAAAACCGCACGTGTATCAGCCCAGTGGTTGCCGAGATATAAGTCGTACAAAAACGTCGCCACGGCGGCCGGCCGCTATTTAGCAGTAAAATCGTGTCGCATCCTTCTATGGGAGGTATCCCCGTCACCTGCCACTACTTCGTATACTGTCTGAGCAAAGGCCATACGTTACGGTCCAAACTCCATAGTGAGGCGGACATACGAATTTACGAGAGTTTAGCGACGAAATGATTCACTTAATTGTTAAGTAATCGGTACCATTAGGTACGCCATAAATTTTATCTAGCATCTCACCGTAGATGCAGTAAAAAGTGCTTTACTTTTCAATGTATATAAAGACTTGCTCAGCTCAATCAGTTCACTCTGTATTGGCTCAAGCCGTATCATGCGAACGCAATACAAACTAGAGCACCGACAGCGCAGCGCTCCCCAACTCACTGCTCGCCCAGTCCACCCGGGCCGCCGCCACGACGGCCCCCCCGCAAGTAGGCATCCCGCACTGCACCGACAGCCGCGGGCGACCAGCTGACCGGCCAGCTGACCGGCCAGCAGCCGGCGGGCGGCAAGCCGCGGATGGCCGACCCGCCGGCGCGGCGAGGGAGGGGAGGGACGCAGCTGAAAGACCCGACTACATATATATCAAAGAAACATTATATGTAATCATCGATGACGCGACATATATCTGCTTTATTGGGTTTAGCGGTGTAGTCTGTGATGCCATCACAATGAAAATAGCCTAGTTTTGTAGAGCATCAAATTCTGATTCCATAACGACTCTCGCTAGTCCATTTTCAATTGTAAATAAGCCTTTTATTGCGATGCAAAGTCCCGAAATGGTGCCGACGGCGGCCGGTCCCCCGATGGTACACTCGGGGGCAGAATGATGTTCCACCACTCCCTACCCATCGGGCGATCCCATGGCTCAGCACTGGCTGCTGTCAGTGTTGCCTGCCCTCGGCACTGCTCAGCACTGCATGCCAGTGCCAGTGCTGCCAGTGCTGCCACTGGCAGCAGCCAGTGCTGAGCCATGGGAGCTCGATGGGTAGGGAGTCGTGGAACATCAATCTGCCCCCGAGTGTACCATACCATAGATCAGAGGGCTGTTCACGGGCCCTGTGTGCGGTCGGACCGCACACAGCCTCCAAGCTCCGCCCACTGCGTCCCTACGTCAGCCTTCCGTCACCGCACACAGCGATCGCTGTGGCCGTCGGGACTGGCCACAGCGGACCGTCCACCGCACGCAGCCGTGACGTCAGAACCGCCTACCCATCCCCTACCCCCACGCCTGCTGGACGCACCGCACACAGCGCACGCAGCAGTGTGCGGTGCCCGTGAACACCCCTCTGGTAAACAGGTTAGTTCACATTCCCGCCGCTATGCGGGCGGCGGCGGCGCCACCTGTCCTCGTGTCCGCCTGACACCGTAACGATATAGGTCTGAGCTCAAATCTCGGTAATGTCGTGCTTTTTTACTATATTTCTCAAAAACGGCACCACGTGCAATAAAGTTGTATATATCATTGGAAAGAGCATCAAAAGTTGTATAACCTATCAACTTTTCACTTAAATATATCTCAACTGTAAAAAGTTATTAAGCAGCAAAGACGCTCCCATTCACTTTCCATGTTAAAATTTTTCATTTTTAAACGAGCCTAAAAAGAACAAACGAATTTGCACAGCTTAAAGAAGCATAACAATATGTTCTATGGTCTTTTCTCAACAAGTCCTGAAAGTTTAAACAAAATCGTATCATATAATTTTGTACAATGAGCGAATGAAAAAGTCTCTGCAAAAACGCCCATTGACTTAACATGGGGAGCGAAAAAAATTCAACTTTGACCTCGTGCAAAGACACGTTACGAAGTTCTGAGGGGTATACGGCGCACACCAGCGTGTACCCAAACGTGTTTGCCATAAAATGCTGGGAAGAAAACCACCTCTTCCTTGGCTCGTTTTTCCGCTATTCCCGATCGCGCAAAAAGTGTCCAAAACCCCGTTGACTTAACATGGGGAAAATGGAATCGCACGTGCCACGTGCCACGAGGTTTTAAGCGAGTAGCGACCGGTGCCAACAGGTAGATCGCCTGCGGGAGCCCATACACTGAAATTTTTAAGAAAATCGAGCCACAAGTTTAGGCCTGACCCAAGTTGCCCCAATTCGCGGCCAGACATGCAAAACATAGCCCGGAGAACGACCGCTCCGGTTGTTTTTCAATAGAAAAACACAATTCTAACGAATAGTGTTTGTCTTTTCAAACAACCTGCGGTTACCAGCATCTGCGATGCTGGGCTCCGCATCGCGGGACCGCAGGTTGTTTGAGCAAGCACCTTTGTAAACGCAGCAAAAACCCCCGCCGCCAAACGAGAGGATGAGCCTTGCACGTGCAGACCGGAGTCGGTGTGCTACACTGACGTGCACGGCACCCTACTCGCTGATCTATAGCGGTGTGCCAAATTTGAGTGTAATCGGCTCGGCCATTTTCGAGATCTGGAAGCGTCACCCTGCACGTGCGCACGTGCAAGCTGTGTCCAATTGCATTGTGCATGGGACCCTATTCGCCGGTCTCTTGCGGTGTACCAAATTCGAGCTCAATCGGCCCAGCCGTTTTCAAGATCTTGAAACGACCCCTCCACGTGCGCACGTGCAGTTGCATCTCAACCGTGACACATGGAAATACATACTGACTTGTGCACGGCACCCTACTGATCGATCTCTAGATGTTTGCCGAATTTGAGTGCTGTCGTACTGCGCTGTGGGTAGCGCGTGGCTGGACGGACGGTCCGTGACAATCTATTGATCTGTGGCTGATCTATTAGAGTGTCCGTCCGAGAGCCGTACGACGGCTGACAGAGCCTGGGGGTCGCGAACTGGTGTGGTAACCGTTACGCCCACCTGGGACGCCCGAGTCGGTACGGCACTTGCGGTGTCGTAACCGGATCGGCGGGAACCAGCAGAACGCCGTTGGACCGGCGGTGAAAGTCGGAACCGAGCACTCGCCCACCAGTGGGCGTCTGGTCGAGCAGGTCTACCCGCTAAGGCAGCCTGAGCACGAACCAGTGACAGGGTCCGATCAATGACCGTGGTCCGACCAGGGTGTCAGCGCAATGGCCAGTCAGAGGCGTCTTTAAGGGCGCAGAAGCCCACCTCGGTCGACTGTGGCCGGTGCAACCTAGTCAGGTCGTTTGTGTGAATCTCCGTGTTCTTCCCTCGCCTCAGAGTAGCCGCTCTTCTCCAAATGCCCGAGCCGTTTTCTATGTGTATTTGTCTTGTAGCGAACAGCAGAGTCGAGAAACGAATTGACAATGTCGCCGAAAGCCGCGGTCATATGCTGGCCGTCCCTAGTACTATCAATATGCCCGCAGGCGCGGCGAGAAACAAGCTCAACGTATGAGTCACCGTCCGGCTGCCGGGAGAGCCCCTACCGCGACCTTTGTTCGCAGGCATGACGTCACGACAATGGGCTCCTAAACGTACGGGCAGCGGCCGCCTCAGGGGTGCCGCCGTGACCTTTGCACGACACGTTCTATAGCGTATGGCACAGCGGTTACTAGGAAGGTTGAGGCCAGCGGCAGGCCGGTTTACAAATAACAAACAAACTTGACGCGCAATTAACAGGTAACAGATTGATTAATAAAGCGGTGACAATATAAATGAAAATGACAACATGAAATGACAAATCGCATAGATGACAAATCGCATAGATGATCCCTACAGTACCCCCTCGCCAGACATGTCGCGGACAAAAGTGACATGGCGATATCTTACCGGAGGTCGTATGACGCGGCCGGAGCGGGTCGTCCGTAGTATCGGCCGAGGCTGCAATGGTGCAGCGTCAGCCCGAGCGACGGCTGCAGGGCGAGTTGGTGCGTCACCGTAGATCAGAAGCTCCGGGCCGCTGGGCTCATTGCTGAGCGGTGGCGCGGCCGGCGGGCCGCTGGACTGAGTACCGTGCGGCTGCACAGTCGGCAGGTCAGACTGTCGATGACCGGATTCGTCTGGCGTCTCCAGGAAGGCGGCCTTACACCGGTCGATGCTGATGACCTCCTTTTTCTGTCGACGGTCGATGGTGATGGTTTTGGTGGTCCTTTCGGTAACCGGGAACGGTCCGTCGTATGGAGCGTCCAGCGGGTAGCGGTGACAGTCCCTGCGCACGAAGACGTGTGTCGCCGTCTGGAGTGCCGTCGGGACGTACGTGGCGCGCTGGACCGGACGTGGGAGTGTCGGCCGCACCTGAGACATGGCGCGCTTCAGGTCCTGTACGAAGCCGGCCGGTGATGCTGCTGAGGCTTGGCTGCTGATGAAGAACTCGCCGGGAAGCCGCAGTGAGGAGCCGTACACCAGCTCGGCTGACGTCGCCTGCAGGTCCGCCTTGATGGTGGAGCGTATGCCCAGGAGCACCAGCGGCAGCACGTCCGTCCATGACGTAGCCTGGTGTGCACGGAGGCTGGCCTTCAGCTGGCGATGCAGGCGTTCCACCATACCGTTGCAGGCCGGGTGGTAGGACGTCGTCCGAGTTCGCTGGCAGCCCAGGAATCGCTGTAGCTCCGACCAGAGGGCCGACTCGAACTGGGCGCCTCGGTCCGTCGTGATGATGGACGGAACGCCGAATCGGGCGACCCAGTGCTCGAGGAAGGCGCGGGCGACCGTGGTGGTGCGGATGTCCGGCAGAGGGATGACTTCTGGCCACCGAGTGAACCGGTCGACGCACGTCAGGAGGTACGAGTGCCCTCTTGACGGAGGCATCGGGCCGACGAGGTCCACGTGGACGTGGTCGAAGCGTTGCTGAGGTGGCTGGAAGGTGCCGACGTCAGACTTGGTGTGCCGGCCGATTTTGCAGCGCTGACAGGCGAGGCAGGTTCGGGTCCAGCGGCGCACGTCGCGATCCATACCGGGCCAGACGAACCGCTTAGAGACGAGCTTGACGGTGGCCTCGACGCCAGGGTGCGACAGGTCGTGCAGAGCCTTGGCGAAGGGCCGGCGCAGCGCCTCTGGGAGGACCGGCCGAGGCGATCCGGTGGACTCGTCGCAGAGCAGACGGAGTCCTTCGCCGACCGGAATGTGGCGCAGGCGCAGTGAGGTGTCTGAGGCCTCGAGGTCTTCCAGCGAGCCGTCTTCGGACTGGGCCTTGGCGATGGCAGTGAAGTCGGCGAGCGGGGGTCGCGGCTGGGCCACCATCGAGACCGTGCGTGACAGCGTGTCGGCGACCACGTTGTCCTTGCCAGGCACATGGCGGATGTCAGACACGAACTGGCCGATGTAGTCCAGGTGGCGGACCTCTCGCGGCGAGTAGCGGTCGGACGAGGAGCCGATGGCCGTTACCAGTGGTCGGTGGTCTGTGAAAATGATTGCTGACCGTCCTTCGATGGCGTGCTTGAAGTGCCGGACGGCCAGGTAGATAGCGAGCAGCTCGCGCCCGAACGTGCTGTATTTCTTCTCCGCAGGTTGGAGCGTTTTCGAGAAGAAAGCGAGGGGCTGCCACTCGCCGGCGACGTGCTGCTGGAGGACGGCGCCCACTCCGCAGTCCGAGGCGTCGACGAAGAGGGCGAGCGGCGCGTCCGGGACTTGGTGTGCGAGATGTGTCGCCGTGGCCAGGGCGTCCTTGACGTTCTTGAAACGCTGCCGCGCCGAGTCTGTCCACGTGACAGGCGCTCTCGAGCGTTTTGCCTTGTGGGTGATTAAGGCGTGCAGAGGCTGCAGGAGCTCGGCTGCCTGGGGGATGAAGCGGTGGTAGTAGGCTACCATCCCCAGGAACCTCCGTAGCTGGGACTGAGTGGTCGGTTCCGGGAAGTCTTTGATGGCCTCGACTCGTCCAGGCAGTGGGCGGACGCCGTCGGCGTCTACCGAGTGGCCGAGGAACACCACCTGCTCCTGTCCCAGGACGCACTTGTGCCTGTTGACGACGACGCCGTAGGTGTTGAGGCGCTGAAGCACTTGGTCCAGGAGCTGCAGGTGGTGTTCGGCAGTCGGGCTGGCCAGCAGGATGTCGTCCAGGTAGACGAAGCAGCCCGGTATGCCGCGGAGGACCTCATCCATGAAACGCTGGAAGGTCTGTCCGGCGTTTCTGAGGCCGAACGGCATCCGAACGCATTCGTAGAGGCCGAACGGTGTCGTGATGGCTGTCTTGGGGACGTCGGCAGGTTCCACCGGGATCTGGTGGTAAGCCTTCACCAAGTCAATGGTGCTGAAGACGGTGCACCCATGCAGGTCGGCTGAAAAGTCCCGCAGGTACGGCAGCGGGTAGCGGTCTGGTACGGTGCGGGCGTTCAGCGCTCTGTAGTCGCCGCAAGGACGCCACTCGCCGGGTCTCTTCTTTGGCACCATGTGGAGTGGAGTTGTCCAGCTGCTGCTCGACGGTCGAATGATGCCTTGCTGGAGCATCTTGTTGAACTCAGCACGTGCGATTTGAAGGCGCTCCGGCGGGAGGCGTCGTGGCCGCTGGTACACCGGTGGACCCTTGGTGACGATGTGGTGCGTCACGTTGTGCTTCACCGGTGTTGGTCCAGGTTTTGGTGAGGTCACATCCGGGTACCGGGCGAGGACAGCTGCGAAGCGAGCAGCAGCCTGCTCCCGGACGAGACGAACTCCGATGGAGCACAGCCTTGACCGCTCGGCGCTGGCGCAGACGGTGCCGTCCCGCAGGAGACGCTGGTTGGCAACGTCCACGACGAGGTGATGTGCGGCCAGGAAGTCGGTGCCCAAGATGGGTGTGGTGACGTCAGTGACGAAGAATCGATGTTTCAGGCGGTGCTGCTGACTCAAGGTGACGTCCAGCAGGCAGGTGCCGTGCACCGCGATCGGTGAGCCGTTTGCCGCGACGAGCTGCTGGCCGACAGGAGCAGGGGTCAGCGTAGACCCGTTGGGCAGGCAGCGGCGAGGCAGCACGCTGACCTGCGCCCCGGTGTCGACTAGAAATTGCCGGTCCGTCTCCGTGTCCCTCACGAAGAGGAGTGGCGCGGCAGGAGGGGCGCCCGTGCTTTGCGCCATCAGCACGGGGCGCCTCAGTTTTCCGAGGCGATCCAGGAGCACGGCAGCTTGCATCGGCGCGCTTGGGCGCCGAATCGCTGGTGGTACCAACACAGCGTGTCGTCGTGCGGCGGCGTTGAAGGACGAGCCGGTGACGGGCGGCGTGACTGGCGAGACGCCTGGCGCGGCCGGGAACGGCTGCGGTCGCGTCGCACGGCGTCCTCGAGTCGTCGGTTGCTGGCCTCCAGGCGCTCCATCTTAGCGACCAGGGAGGCGATGACGGTGTCCAGCGCAGGGGTTGCAGCTGGCGCTGGGGCTGTCACTGCAGCAGCGATGGGCGGTGCCGGCTGTGTGTACGGCTGTGCCGCGATCGCTGATAGCCGTGGGTCGGGTCCGCTAGCTTCCAGGTACCGGTCGGCCGCTTCTGCCAGTGCGTCAAGCGTGCTGTCGGCTGGCAGGAGGGCGAGGGCAGCACGGACGGGCTGCGGTAGCCGTTGTTGAAATAGGGTACGGAAGAGCTCCGTATCAACCGGGGCGTCCCCGGCTGCGGCAAGCTCGTTGCGCATTGAGCGCAACAGCGCCGTCGGCTTCTGATCGCCGAGCTGCTGGCGGCCGAGCAGGGCTTGTAGTCGGTCGGCGCGTGACTGTGCCAGGCGGGCTTGGAGCGCTGCACACAGCACGTCAAAAGACCGAGATGACCGGATGACGTCCTTGACCTGGACGGCGATGTTGGCGGGGAGGTTTGCGACGAGGAGCTTAAACCTCAGCTCGTCGGAGTCGACCCCGCTGACGTCGAAAGCGCACTGCACCTGCAGTAGCCACAGGTCGGGCTCTTCCGGAGAGTATGGTGGTAGCCGGAAGCTAGCCATGGGCCGATGAGTTGACTCGGAGGCTGAAGCTGGAACGCTGGCTGGGTCTTGAGCTGCGGCGCCGGACTGTGCGCTGTCCGCCGGCATGACGAGAGGCTAAGGTTGAACAACGGAGATCACGTCGGGGTCACCAATTGTCGTACTGCGCTGTGGGTAGCGCGTGGCTGGACGGACGGTCCGTGACAATCTATTGATCTGTGGCTGATCTATTAGAGTGTCCGTCCGAGAGCCGTACGACGGCTGACAGAGCCTGGGGGTCGCGAACTGGTGTGGTAACCGTTACGCCCACCTGGGACGCCCGAGTCGGTACGGCACTTGCGGTGTCGTAACCGGATCGGCGGGAACCAGCAGAACGCCGTTGGACCGGCGGTGAAAGTCGGAACCGAGCACTCGCCCACCAGTGGGCGTCTGGTCGAGCAGGTCTACCCGCTAAGGCAGCCTGAGCACGAACCAGTGACAGGGTCCGATCAATGACCGTGGTCCGACCAGGGTGTCAGCGCAATGGCCAGTCAGAGGCGTCTTTAAGGGCGCAGAAGCCCACCTCGGTCGACTGTGGCCGGTGCAACCTAGTCAGGTCGTTTGTGTGAATCTCCGTGTTCTTCCCTCGCCTCAGAGTAGCCGCTCTTCTCCAAATGCCCGAGCCGTTTTCTATGTGTATTTGTCTTGTAGCGAACAGCAGAGTCGAGAAACGAATTGACAATGTCGCCGAAAGCCGCGGTCATATGCTGGCCGTCCCTAGTACTATCAATATGCCCGCAGGCGCGGCGAGAAACAAGCTCAACGTATGAGTCACCGTCCGGCTGCCGGGAGAGCCCCTACCGCGACCTTTGTTCGCAGGCATGACGTCACGACAATGGGCTCCTAAACGTACGGGCAGCGGCCGCCTCAGGGGTGCCGCCGTGACCTTTGCACGACACGTTCTATAGCGTATGGCACAGCGGTTACTAGGAAGGTTGAGTCCAGCGGCAGGCCAGGATACTGTTGGACCTTGCACTTGTACGTGGCTTGCCCGTTCAGTCAAGTTGTTTTAACAGTAGGAGCGCGTAGAGCTGTCTTTTTTAAGACAGCTCTATTATCCCTTGGTGGCCGCTCCAAGGCCTTTTAGTGGCGAACTTTAGCGCCGATAGGCAGGCCAGCTAAGGTGGTCGACTTTTCATCTTTCCTCTCACCCACTCTTCGGGAGATTCTTAATCTCCCCCACCCTCCCGCCTCTCGAGTTTCCTCTTTTCGTTGTTAGCCGGGTTTTCCGGGGTCACCGGCCTGCCGGCCCCCTCCGCCCAATTTTTTTATCCTGCCAAGACGCTTTAGTGAATTGCTTACTTACTAAGAGTTAAACGGTTAGAGGTAATACCAATACGTACTTAAACAAAACCAACAAAACATAACGTAGTAAAACAGAAAGCCGAATACATCAACAACATGGACTCTCTCGACCGCGAGCCGGCTCCACCGGGTCACCCATCCGAGGAGCCCGCCGAGCTCCCCCCCTCCCAGGCCATCCCCGAAGGACCGGCGTTCGTCCTTGTGACAAGGGAGGAAGGCAGTTTCCGGCACACGAACCCGTTCTCTCTTCGCCGGTCGATTGACAACTATACTTGCTTCCACCGGACGTCACATGAGCCGGGCTAACGTAAACTTTGTTCTTAATATTGCCTTGGGCCGGAATAACATAGCCGGCATTAAAGTAAAGTAAAACGGAAGATCTGGCTAATTGCCAGCTAGTAACTTCCCCCTACCCCGACCAGGGCCTCGGCCTGTCGGGAGCAAAATTCAAAAAAAAAAAAGCGGCAGGCCGGTTTACAAATAACAAACAAACTTGACGCGCAATTAACAGGTAACAGATTGATTAATAAAGCGGTGACAATATAAATGAAAATGACAACATGAAATGACAAATCGCATAGATGACAAATCGCATAGATGATCCCTACAGTGCAATCGGTCCAGCCGTTCTTGAGATCTGGAAGCGTCACCCTGCACGTGCGCACGTGCAAGATGGGTCCAAACTGACTTGCGCACGGCACCCTACTAATCGGTCTCTAGCGGTGTACCAAATTTGAACTCAATCGGCCCGGCCGTTCTCGAGATCTGGAAGCGTCACCCTGCACGTGCGCACGTGCAGTTGCACCCCAATCGTGGCACATGGAAATACATACTAAATGACTGCAACCTACTGATCGGTATCAAGCGTTATGCCAAATTTGAACACAATCGGTCCAGCCGTTCTCGAGATCTGGAAGCGTCACCCTGCACGTGCGCACGTGCAGTTGCACCCCTACCAAGACACATGGAAATGCATCGCCTGGAAAGTGTCTACCTCCATGCCAAGTTTTAGCGCAATCGGCCCAGTAATTACCGCAAGCTATTGCGCTTATTACAAAACAGGCACCTCTTGGCTTTGCACGTGGAACGTGCGTTAGGGGTCACCCATATGCATCGAGAGTAGCACACTATGTGAAAGAAGGGAAAAAGCTACCCCACACAAAAAACCGCACGTGTATCAGCCCAGTGGTTGCCGAGATATAAGTCGTACAAAAACGTCCCCACGGCGGCCGGCCGCTATTTAGCAGTAAAATCGTGTCGCATCCTTCTATGGGAGGTATCCCCGTCACCTGTTCGTATACTGTCTGAGCAAAGGCCATACGTTACGGTCCAAACTCCATAGTGAGGCGGACATACGAATTTACGAGAGTTTAGCGACGAAATGATTCACTTAATTGTTAAGTAATGGGTACCATTAGGTAGACCATAAATTTTATCTAGCATCTCACCGTAGATGCAGTAAAAAGTGCTTTACTTTTCAATGTATATAAAGACTTGCTCACCTCAATCAGTTTACTCTGTATTGGCTCAAGCCGTATCATGCGAACGCAATACAAACTAGAGCACCGACAGCGCAGCGCTCCCCAACTCACTGCTCGCCCAGTCCACCCGGGCCGCCGCCACGACGGCCCCCCGCAAGTAGGCATCCCGCACTGCACCGACAGCCGCGGGCGACCAGCTGACCGGCCAGCTGACCGGCCAGCAGCCGGCGGGCGGCAAGCCGCGGATGGCCGACCCGCCGGCGCGGCGAGGGAGGGGAGGGACGCAGCTGAAAGACCCAACTACATATATATCAAAGAAACATTATATGTCATCATCGATGACGCGACATAAATCTGCTTTATTGGGGTTAGCGGTGTAGTCTGTGATGCCATCACAATGAAAATAGCCTAGTTTTGTAGAGCATCAAATTCTGATTCCATAACGACTCTCGCTAGTCCATTTTCAATTGTAAATAAGCCTTTTATTGCGATGCAAAGTCCCGAAATGGTGCCGACGGCGGCCGGTCCCCCGATGGTACCATACCATAGATGGTAAACAGGTTAGTTCACATTCCCGCCGCTATGCGGGCGGCGGCGGCGCCACCTGTCCTCGTGTCCGCCTGACACCGTAACGATATAGGTCTGAGCTCAAATCTCGGTAATGTCGTGCTTTTTTACTATATTTCTCAAAAACGGCACAACGTGCAATAACGTTCTATATATCATTGGAAAGAGCATCAAAAGTTGTATAACCTATCAACTTTTCACTTAAATATATCTATAACGTAAAAAGTTATAAAGCAGCAAAGACGCTCCCATTGACTTTGCATGTTAAAAAAATTCTTCTTTAAACGAGCTCAAAAAGAACAAACGAATTCTGACAGCTTAACGAAGCATAACAACATGTTCTATGGTCTTTTCTCAACAAGTCCTGAAAGTTTAAACAAAATCGTATCATATAATTTTGTACAATGAGCGGATGAAAATGCCTCTGCAAAAACGCCCATTGACTTAACATGGGGAGCGAAAAAAGTTCAACTTTGACCTCGTGCAAAGACACGTTACGAAGTTCTGAGGGCTATACGGCGCACACTAGCGTGTACCCAAACGTGTTTGCCATAAAATGCTGGGAAGAAAACCACCTCTTCCTTGGCTCGTTTTCCCGCCATTGGCGATCGCGCAAAAAGTGTCCAAAACCCCGTTGACTTAACATGGGGAAAATGGAATCGCACGTGCCACGTGCCACGAGGTTTTAAGCGAGTAGCGACCGGTGCCATCAGGTAGATCGCCTGCGGGAGCCCATATCCTGAACTTTTTACGAAGATTGAGCGATTCGTCTAGGCTGCGACCAAGATGTCTCGATTCGCTGCCAGACTTGTAAAACATAGCCCGGAGAAGGACCGCTCCGGTTGTTTTTCAATAGAAAAACACAATTCTAACGAATAGTGTTTGTCTTTTCAAACAACCTGCGGTTACCAGCATCTGCGATGCTGGGCTCCGCATCGCGGGACCGCAGGTTGTTTGAGCAAGCACCTTTGTAAACGCAGCAAAAACGCCCGCCGCCAAACGAGAGGATGAGCCTTGCACGTGCAGACCGGAGTCGGTGTGCTAACCGGAGTCGGTGTGCTATCTTGAATCTAATGAAACAACAACCTGCGGTTAAGACAAATATGGCGCCTTGCGGCAAGTGTGGTGTATTCATATCTGCCGTTTAAGCAGCCATCCCTCAATCAAAGCGCATCCTAATCGTCCCATGTTCGATAAAGTTACGCACATTCTGTGATTTGTGGCAAAAATGGCGCTTTGAGACAAACGTGGCGCACTGCGACAAACGTGGCGCATTTGTTCCTGTCGCTTAACAATTTTATCCACCCACCAAAGTCTAGCCCAATTGGACTTAAACTGACAAAGTTATGTTCATTTGAATATTTCACTATAAAATATCTCCGCAACAGAGGTGCCCAAATTTGTACGTGTGCCACGTGACCGCCGTTAGTGTAAGCAGGACTTGTCCCCTCACTGATTGCACTATTTCAGTGTTCCTGGCTTGTGCTGTTTTCGTGCTATAAGGCCACAAATCGGCAAACACACGATGATCTGGGAGGTACGCGACTCAAACACGTGGCCACGTGGCACGTGCCGGACCTCTGATAGCTTTACCGTTCACGCCACGTGATGACCCATCGACGTGGCCATCAGCATGTAAAAGATGACCCCGGCCGGTGTCACCGTCTCTGAACAGTGGACGGCTAAACTCGAAAAACGGGAAAATTTTAGGAAATTTCACCTTTCGAACATATAATTTCCCCAGAATTTTAAATTTTTCATTTTACAAAAAAATCCGAGATAGCAGTTTTTTAGCCCCCCTCATTCTGTGCCTAAACCCGTTTTCAGATCGACCCTATCACAAAAACTGACGGCCTGACGGCTATTTCCCCCACTCCTTGCATTTCACAATGCTAGTATACTTAAGCACCAAAATTGACCCCGTGCCACGGCACGTGCAATAGCACGTGCGACACGTGACCACTAGTGCGACAAGCTGGACTCATCTGCTCACCGGCTGCACTGATTTGGTGTCGCTAGTTGAAGTCGTTTCCACGCCATAGGACCCCAAGTAGGCCAATGTCGGATTTTCCCGGAGGTTACCCCATCAAACACGTTTGCACGTGGCACGTGCTTTTCAATCGCCCCATATCTGACCCATACCTTGTGGTAGCCGATACCCCGGGGCACAACATATTGGAACATTTTCAAAATCTAACGTGGAAATTTTTGACAAAATCGATTTGAAAATAATATTTCGAAATCGCCATAGGCTCAACATGGGGTAACTGTTTGTGACGATTACCCGAAATTTTGTCAATTATATTTTAAGTAATTACCACCATCAGTTGGGGTGCCAGCCCGAGATCCGACCCTAAAAATATCAGCAAATATAATTGACGAAATTTTTCGCAAATCGCATTTTAATTTTTTCCCATGTTAACCCTATGGGAAAATGCACGTGCCGATTACCCCAAAACGGGCCATTATATTTCAAAACGAAGCATAACAGCATGTTCTATGGTCGTTTCTCAACAGGTCCTGAAAGTTTAAACAAAATCGTATCATATAATTTTGTGCAATGAACGAATGAAAATGTCTCTGCAAAAATGCCCATTGACTTAACATGGGGAGCGAAAAAAGTTCAACTTTGACCTCGTTCAAAGGCACGTTACGAAATTCTGAGGGGTATACGGCGCACACTAGCGTGTACCCAAACATGTTTGCCATAAAATTCTAGGAAGAAAACCACCGCCTTCTTGGCTCGTTTTTCCGCCATTCGCGATCGCGCAAAAAGTGTCCAAAACCCCGTTGACTTAACATGGGCGAAAATTGAAACGCACGTGCCACGTGCCACGAGGTTTTAAGCGAGTAGCGACCGGTGCCATCAGGTAGATCGCCTGCTGGAGCCCATACCCTGAAATTTTTACGAAGATTGAGCGATTCGTTTAGGCCCCGGTCAAGTTGTACTGATTCGCGGCCAGACTTGCAAAACATAGCCCGGAGAACGACCGCTCCGGTTGTTTTTCAATAGAAAAACACAATTCTAACGAATAGTGTTTGTCTTTTCAAACAACCTGCGGTTACCAGCATCTGCGATGCTGGGCTCCGCATCGCGGGACCGCAGGTTGTTTGAGCAAGCACCTCTGTAACGCCGCCAAAACACCCGCCGCCAAACGAGAGGATGAGCCTTGCACGTGCAGACCAGAGTGGGTGTGCTACGAACTGACGTGCACTGCACTCTAACCTCTGTAACCCACTCACCCGTGCACGCAGCAAAAACGCCCGCCGCCAAACGGAGGACGAGCCTTGCACGTGCAGACCCGAGTGGGTGTGCTACGAACCGACGTGCACGACACTACTAACCGCTATCATCGTGCTTACCTTGCTAAGGCGCGTCGAATGATATTTTTTTTGTTTGGTTTAGGTCAACCTAAGGTATTGACCTCGGGTCAAGGGCAGGTCAGAGCCCCTCAGGTCATGAGGCTGGTCGAAGGAGGTCATATCGCATACCATTTGATTCGGCAGGTCTTTCAGAGTCCATTTGTAGCTTTTTCGACTCCCTAGCTCAATTTTAGCAGGAGTTATTGACAGAAAACTCCTTTGACTATAGTGACGTCATAAATGACGTTACGCAATGTCAACAATTAAAAATAGAACATTGGACCTTGCAAGGAATGCATGAAATCACGATTTCATGCGCTTGAGATAGTTTTAGATCATTTCCAGCGCCAAAATACCAGTTTTCATATTTCCCCATTGACTTATAATAGTGAGGTCACATGACCGACCTGACCTCATGTGACCTTTGAAAAATACGAGTTATACAAGTTGGACATCCTGGGAGGCTACTACGTCCTGTAAGTTTCATCTTTCTGTGAAAGTTCCTCTGGTACTGAGGGCGGTGCGAAGTTGCGACCTCTGAGGACAGTGCAGAAGTTCACTTATGACGTCATAGGTCAGTGACCTTACGTAACCAGAAAATGTGGTCGAAGTCATAAGATCCGGCTTAAATCATAGGTTAGGTATTCCAAGTTTCAGCACTTTTGTCTCCGGCGTGTCCCGAGCTATCACGAAAAACCCTATGGGAAGAGGCGGGTGCTGCCCCTCTGCCGGCGAGGGTTAATCAATATTGACGCAATGGTGACGTCACGGTCGCCGTCGACGTCACCATTCGAATCAGAGTCATTGAATTGTGCCGAATATCAAGTTTAAGATTGATGCTTCAACGGATCTGTATATCAGTCGAAAACACCTTACATTCCTTTTTACTCGCTAGATGGCAGAAGCGTCAAACGCCTGAATGTATGCTGTGCCGCAATGCCGGCTCTATTGTATATAACCGCCTAAATAAATGGCGGAGTAATGAGGGATCCGGGAAAACCACTATCTCTTTAGAACTGATGACTCGCACGAGACTGGAGCTTTTGAGGACGATTATCGAGTATGGTAAATGCGTCTGGCATTTTAGCCAAACATTCCGTTTTACTCGCTAGATGACGCAGAAGTGTCAAACGCCTGAAAGCATGTTGCGCCGGAGTGCCACCTCTTCTGTATGCAGCCGCATGGATGAAGATTTAAGCGCAATTGGCGCAGCCGTTCTCGCCGGTGTGTGCCTACATAGAGGTCCAACCATGCCGCTGAAATTGATCTATCATACAAAGCTTTATAACAATGCGCGTAGTGATTTTCTTAACAAACGCAAAAAAGCTAATAGGTGTGGCTAAAAACACCTTCGCCCCACTCGGGCGGAGGTTAATGTGTTTTGGTAGCAAACTCGCCGATTGTTCCCTGTTCGAGTCTTCTACTGCAATCACAAACACATTTCGATTCGCGGCCAACCATGCAAAACATAGCCCGGTGAAGGACTGCTCCGGTTGTTTTTTTCAATAGAAAAGCACAATTCTAACGAATGGTGTTTGTCTAATGAAGAAACAACCTGCGGTTACCCGCCGCCAAACGAGAGGATGAGATTGGCACGTGCAGACCGGAGTGGGTGTGCTACGAACTGACGAACAGGACACTCTACTAACCACTCTAGCGGTGTGCAAAATTTGAGTGCAATCGGCCCGGCCATTTTCGAGATATTGAAGCGGCACCCTTCACGTGCGCACGTGCAAGCTGGGTCCCAACTGACTTGTGCACGGCACTCTAGTTGCCGGTCTCTAGCGGTGTACCGAATTTAAGCTCAATCGGCCCAGCCGTTTTCAAGATCCGGAAGCGACCCCTACAAGTGCGCACGTGCAGTTGCACCCCAACCGTGACACATGAATATACATACTAACTGACTTGTGCACAGCACCCTACTAACCAGTCTCTAAAGGTGTGCCGAACTTGAATGCAATCGGCCAAGCCGTTCCTGAGATCTGGAAACGTCACCCTGCACGTGCGCACGTGCAACTTGGGGCCCAGCTGACCTGTGGAAGGCACCATACTGCGCGGTCTCTAGCGGTGTGCCAAATCTAAGCACAATCGGCCCGGCCGTTCTCGAGATCTGGAAGCGTCACCCTGCACGTGCGCACGTGCAGTTGCACCCCAGCCGTAGCACATGGAAAGGCATGGTCCGGCGGGTGCCTACATCCTTGTGTATGTAGTTTCAGCAGAATCTCACCAGTAATTACCGTGTTATTGTCATCACAACAAAAGTGACCCCTCTCCGTTTTACACGTGTCACGTGCAGTAGGGGTCACCCGCATGCTTCGTCCATAGTAAAATACTTCTCCGGAAGGGTATACGCAACCCCATACAAAAAACCGCAAGTGTATCGGTCCAGCGGTTGCGGAGATAGGTCGTACAAAAACGTCCTCACGGCTGCCGGCCGCTAATATTCAGCATTAAATTCGTGTCGCATCCTTCTATGGGAGGTATCCCCGTCACCTGTTCGTATACTGTCTGAGTCAAGACCATATATAGGTTTGAGCTCAAATCTCGGTAATGTCGTGCTTTTTTACTTAATTCCTCAAAAACGGCACGACGTGCAATAACGTTCTATATATCATTGGAAAGAGCATCAAAAGTTGTATAACCTATCAACTTTTCACTTAAATATATCTCAAATGTAAAAAGTTATTAAGCAACAAAGACGCTCCCATTGACTTTCCATGTTAAATTTTTTCATTTGTAAAGAAGCCTAAAGACAACAAACGAATTCTGACAGCTTAACGAAACATAACAACATGTTCTATGGTCTTTTCTCAACAAGTTCTGAAAGTTTAAACAAAATCGTATCATATAATTTTGTACAATGAACGAATGAAAATGTCTCTGCAAAAACGCCCATTGACTTAATTAACATGGGGAGCGAAAAAAGTTCAACTTTGACCTCGTGCAAAGACACGTTACGAAATTCTGAGGGGTATAGTACGGCGCACACTAGCGTGTACCCAAACGTGTTTGCCATAAAATTCTAGGAAGAAAACCACCTGCTTCTTGGCTCGTTTTCCCGCTATTGGCGATCGCGCAAAAAAGTGTCCAAAACCCCATTGACTTAACATGGGGAAAATGAAATCGCACGTGCCACGTGCCACGAGGTTTAAAGCGAGTAGCGACCGGTGCCATCAGGTAGCTCGCCTGCGGGAGCCCATACCCTGAAATTTTTACGAAGATTGAGCGATTCGTTTAGGAGAGGCTCAACTTGTCTCGATTCGCTGCCAGACATGCAAAACATAGCCCGGAGAAGGACCGCTCCGGTTGTTTTTCAATAGAAAAACACAATTCTAACGAATAGTGTTTGTCTTTTCAAACAACCTGCGGTTACCTACCAAGACACGTGGAAATGCATCGCCTGGAATGTGTCTACCTCCATGCCAAGTTTTAGCGCAATCGGCCCAGTAATTACCGCGAGCTATTGCACTTATTACAAAACAGGCACCTCTTGGCTTTGCACGTGGAACGTGCGTTAGGGGTCACCCATATGCATCGAGAGTAGCACACTATGTGAAAGAAGGAAAAAAGCTACCCAACACAAAAAACCGCACGTGTATCAGCCCAGTGGTTGCCGAGATATAAGTCGTACAAAAACGTCCCCACGGCGGCCGGCCGCTATTTAGCAGTAAAATCGTGTCGCATCCTTCTATGGGAGGTATCCCCGTCACCTGTTCGTATACTGTCTGAGCAAAGACCATACGTTACGGTCCAAACTCCATAGTGAGGCGGACATACGAATTTACGAGAGTTTAGCGACGAAATGATTCACTTAATTGTTAAGTAATGGGTACCATTAGGTAGACCATAAATTTTATCTAGCATCTCACCGTAGATGCAGTAAAAAGTGCTTTACTTTTCAATGTATATAAAGACTTGCTCAGCTCAATCAGTTCACTCTGTATTGGCTCAAGCCGTATCATGCGAACGCAATGCAAACTAGAGCACCGACAGCGCAGCGCTCCCCAACTCACTGCTCGCCCAGTCCACCCGGGCCGCCGCCACGACGGCCCCCCGCAAGTAGGCATCCCGCACTGCACCGACAGCCGCGGGCGACCAGCTGACCGGCCAGCTGACCGGCCAGCAGCCGGCGGGCGGCAGGGCGCGGATGGCCGACCCGCCGGCGCGGCGAGGGAGGGGAGGAACGCAGCTGAAAGACCCGACTACATATATATCAAAGAAACATTATATGTAATCATCGATGACGCGACATAAATCTGCTTTATTGGGGTTAGCGGTGTAGTCTGTGATGCCATCACAATGAAAATAGGCGCCTAGTTTTGTACAGCATCAAATTCTGATTCCATAACGACTCTCGCTAGTCCATTTTCAATTGTAAATAAGCCTTTTATTGCGATGCAAAGTCCCGAAATGGTGCCGACGGCGGCCGGTCCCCCGATGGTACCATACCATAGATGGTAAACAGGTTAGTTCACATTCCCGCCGCTATGCGGGCGGCGGCGGCGCCACCTGTCCTCGTGTCCGCCTGACACCGTAACGATATAGGTCTGAGCTCAAATCTCGGTAATGTCGTGCTTTTTTACTATATTTCTCAAAAACGGCACCACGTGCAATAAAGTTGTATATATCATTGGAAAGAGCATCAAAAGTTGTATAAAATATCAACTTTTCACTTGAATATGTCTTCAAGGTACAAAGTTATTAAGCACCAAAGACGCTCCCATTGACTTTCCATGTTAAAATTTTTCATTTTTAAAGAAGCCTAAAGACAACAAACGAATTTGCACAGCTTAAAGAAGCATAACAACATGTTCTATGGTCTTTTCTCAACAAGTCCTGAAAGTTTAAACAAAATCGTATCATATAATTTTGTACAATGAACGTATGAAAATGTCTCTGCAAAAACGCCCATTGACTTAACATGGGGAGCGAAAAAAGTTCAACTTTGACCACGTGCAAAGGCACGTTACGAAATTCTGAGGGGTATACGGAGCACACTAGCGTGTACCTGAACGTGTTTGCCATAAAATGCTGGGAAGAAAACCACCTCCTTCTTGGCTCGTTTTTCCGCTATTGGCGATCGCGCAAAAAGTGTCCAAAACCCCGTTGACTTAACATGGGGAAAATGGAATCGCACGTGCCACGTGCCACGAGGTTTTAAGCGAGTAGCGACCGGAGCCATCAGGTAGATCGCCCCCGGGAGCCCATACCCTGAACTTTTTACGAAAATCGCAATGCGCGTTTAGGCCCCGGTCAAGTTGCCCCAATTCGCGGCCAGACTTGCAAAACATAGCCCGGAGAAGGACCGCTCCGGTTGTTTTTCAATAGAAAAACACAATTCTAACGAATAGTGTTTGTCTTTTCAAACAACCTGCGGTTACCCCCTAGGAAGCAACATCATATCACATGTTTGGACGTTAGAAACCACGAAAAGCTTGCAAACGCGCGGCTAATGGGAGCCGACATAGGACGCAGAATCGCGATTCCGGCCAAATATGGTCTCGGAAAAGAGGTCACAGGTCAAAGGTCATTTGGGTCAGGGTCATGAAATTTTAAGGGTAGGTGTAAAATTGATCAATGCGAGGGTACTGAAAGTTTCGTCGCGATCGGCCGCTTTTTACGCGAGTTATTCGCGAAAAACCCTGGGGGGGGGGGGGGTTGCATCAACCCCCTTCCCCTGTGCCGGCGAGGTTTAAGGTCTCATGTCAACTAAAGACCTCTGAGGTCACGTCAATTGACCCAAGATACGGGTTTGGTTTTCGCTAAATGACTTCGCAAAAATGGCCACAGAGCCGCGAATTCTGCATCATCGTGCTTACCTTGCTAAGGCGCGTCGAATGATATACTTTTGTTTGGTTGAGGTCAACCTAAGGCTGACCTGACCTGCCCTTGACCTCGGGTCAAGGGCAGGTCAGAGCCCCTCATGTCATGAGGCTGGTCGAATGAGGTCATATCGCATATCAAGTTTCAGCACTTTGTCGCCGGCGTGATTCGAGCTATCACGAAAAAAAACCATATGGGAGGAGGCGGGTGCTGCCCCCTCTGCCGGCGAGGGTAAATCAATATTGACGCAATGGTGACGTCACGGTCGCCGTCGACGTCACCATTCAAATCAGAGTCATTGACTTGTGCCGACTATCAAGTTTAATATTGATGCTTCAACGGATCTGATCTTATCAGCCGAAAACACATTACATTCCTTTTTACTCGCTAGATGGCAGAAGCGTCAAACGCCTGAATGTATGCTGTGCCGCAATGCCGGCTCTATTGTATAAAACCGCCTAAATGAATGGCGGAGTAATGAGGGATCCGGGAAAACCTTAATCTCTTTCGAACTGATGAGTGATGACTCGCACGAAACTGAAGCTTTTGAAGACGATTACCGAGTGTGGTAAATGCGTCTGGCATTTTAGCCAAACATTTACTCGCTAGATGACGCAGAAGTGTCAAACGCCTGAAAGCATGTTGCGCCGCAGTGCCACCTCTTCCGTATGCAGCCGCATGAATGAAGATTTAAGCGCAATTGGCTCAGCCGTTGTCGCCAATGTGTACCTACATAGAGGTCCAACCATGCCGCTGAAATTGATCTATCATACAAAGCTTCATAACAATGCGCATAGTAATTTTCTTAACAAACGCAAAAAAAAACTAATAGGTGTGGCTAAAAACGCTCCCGCCCCACTCGGGCGGAGGTTAATGTGTTTTGGTAGCAAACTCATTGATTGTTTCCTGGTCTAGTCTTCTATTTCGATTCGCGGCCAAGCATGCAAAACATAGCCCGGTGAAGGACTGCTCCGGCTGTTTTTTTTTTCAATAGAAAACACAATTCTAACGAATAGTGTTTGTCTAATGAAGAAACAGCTTGCGGTTACCTACCGCCAAACGAGAGGATGAGCCTGGCACGTTCAGACCGGAGTGGGTGTGCTACGAACTGACGAACATGACACTCTACTAACCACTCTAGCGGTGTGCAAAATTTAAGTGCAATCGGTCCTGCCGTTTTCGAGATCATGAAGCGGCACCCTTCACGTGCGCACGTGCAAGCTGGGTCCCAATTGTGTTGTGCACGGCACCCTAGTTGCCGGTCTCTAGCGGTGTACCGAATTTGAGCTAAATCGGCCCAGTCAATTTCAAGATCTGGAAGCGACCCCTGCACGTGCGCACGTGCAGTTGCAATCCAACCGTGACACATACCAATACATACTAACTGACTTGTGCACGTACCCTACTGATAAGTCTCTAGAAGTGTGCCGAATTTGAGTGCAATCGGCCCAGCCGTTCCTGAGATCTGGAAGCGTCACCCTGCACGTGCGCACGTGCAACCTGGATCCCATCTGACTTGTGCACGGCACCCTACTAACCGGTCTCTAGCGGTGTACCAAATTTGAGCTCAATCGGCCCGGCCGTTCTCGAGATCTGGAAGCGTCACCCTGCACGCGCGCACGTGCAGTTGCACCCCAGCCGTAGCACATGGAAAGGCATGGCCCGGTGTGTGCCTACATCCTTGTGTAGTTTCAGCAGAATCTCCTCAAGAATTACCGTGGTATTGTCATTACAACAAAAGTGACACCTCTCTGTTTTACACGTGTCACGTGCAGTAGGGGTCACCCGCATGCATCGTCCATAGTAAAATACTTGTAAGAAGGGTATACGCTACCCCATACAAAAAACCGCAAGTGTATCGGTCCAGTGGCTGCGGAGATATAAGTCGTACAAAAACGTCCCCACGGCGGCCGGCCGCTAATATTTAGCATTAAATCGCATCCTTCAATGGGAGGTATCCCTGTCACCTGTTCGTATAGTGTCTGAGCCAAGGCCATAATAGGTGTGAGCTCAAATCTCGGTAATGTCGTGCTTTTTTACTAAATTTCTCGAAAACGGCACAACGTGCAATGACGTTCTATATATCACTGGAAAGAGCATCAAAAGTTGTATAACCTATCAACTTTTCACTTAAATATATCTTTAACGTAAAAAGTTATTAAGCATCAAAGACGGCCTCATTGACTTTGCATGTTAAAAAAATTCTTCTTTAAACGAGCTTAAAAAGAACAAACGAATTCTGACAGCTTAACGAAGCATAACGGCATGTACTACAGCCTATTCTGAATAAGCGTTGAAAGTTTGGACAAAATCGTATCATAAAATTTTGTACAATGAGCGAATGAAAAAGTCTCTGCAAAAACGCCCATTGACTTAACATGGGGAGCGAAAAAAGTTCAACTTTGACCTCGTGCAAAGACACGTTACGAAGTTCTGAGGGGTATACGGCGCACACTAGCGTGTACCCAAACGTGTTTGCCATAAAATGCTGGGAAGAAAACCACCTCTTCCTTGGCTCGTTTTCCCGCCATTGGCGATCGCGCAAAAAGTGTCCAAAACCCCATTGACTTAACATGGGGAAAATGGAATCGCACGTGCCACGTGCCACGAGGTTTTAAGCGAGTAGCGACCGGTGCCATCAGGTAGATCGCCTGCGGGAGCCCATACCCTGAAATTTTTACGAAGATTGAGGGATTCGTTTAGGAGAGGCTCAACTTGTCTCGATTCGCGGCCAGACTTGCAAAACATAGCCGGAGACGGACCGCTCCGGTTGTTTTTCAATAGAAAAACACAATTCTAACGAATAGTGTTTGTCTTTTCAAACAACCTGCGGTTACCAGCATCTGCGATGCTGGGCTCCGCATCGCGGGACCGCAGGTTGTTTGAGCAAGCACCTTTGTAAACGCAGCAAAAACGCCCGCCGCCAAACGAGAGGATGAGCCTTGCACGTGCAGACCGGAGTCGGTGTGCTACGGACTGACGTGCACGGCACCCTTTTCGCCGGTCTATAGCGGTGTGCCAGACTTGAGTGCAATCGGCCCGGCCGTTTTCGAGATCTCGAAGCGGCACCCTGCACGTGCGCACGTGCAAGCTGGGTCCCAATTGACTTTTGCACGGCACCCTTTTCGCCGGTGTCTAGCGGTGTACCGAATTTAATCTGAATCGGCCCAGCCGTTTCCAAGATCTGGAAGCGACCCCTACACGTGCGCACGTGCAGCTGCACCCCAACCGCGGCACATGAAAATACATACCTACTGACTTGTGCACGGCACCCTACTAACCAGTCTCTAGTGGTATGTCGAATTTGAGCACAGTCGGTCCAGCCGTTCTTGAGATATGGAAGCGACAGCCTGCACGTGCGCACGTGCAAACTGGGTCCCATCTGACTTGTGCACGGCACCCTACTCGCCGAGCCCTAACGGTGTGCCAACTTTGATCACAATCGGACCAGCCGTTCTCGAGATCTGGAAGCGTCACCCTGCCCGTGCGCACGTGCAGCGGCACCCCAACCGTGACACATGGAAAGGCATTGCAGGACGGGCGCCTACATCCATGCCAAGGATCAGCGCAATCGGCAAAATAACTACAGAGTTATTACACTTGCTACCGATCTGACACCTCTTCGTTTTGCACGTGGCACGTGCATTAGGGGTCACCCATACGCATCGAGAGTAGCACACTACGTTTGGGAAAGGAAGAAACTATCCCACACAAAAGACTGCGAGTGAATCGGTCCTGTGGTTGCAGAGATATAAGGTTTGTAAAGGCGCCCTACAGGCGGCCTACTGCTAATATTTAGCAATAATCAGTGTCGCATCCGCACACGGGAGGTATCCCCGTTACCTGTTCGTATGCTCATTGTGGTTGGGTTCAAGTCACAGGCGAGCCCTGCTTTTTTGCAACTTTTCTTAGAAACGGCACATCGTGCAGTGACGTTCTATACATCGTTGGAAAGAGCATCGAAAGTTGTATATTTTATTAACTTTTCACTTTGGTATATCTGCAACGTAAAAAGTTATTAAGCAACAAAGACGCTCCCATTGACTTTCCATGTTAAAAATTTTCATTTTCAAACGAACTTTATTAGAAAAAAACGATTTCTGCCAGCTTAACGAAGCATACCAACATGTACTATGCTCCTTTCTCTACAAGATATAAGAGTTTGGGCGAAATCTATCTCTAAAATTTTGTACAAAGATCGAATGAAAATGTCTCTGCAAAGTCTCGACATCGCCGTCCATTGACTTAACATGGGACACAGCAAAATTCCAACTTTGACCTCGTGCAAAGACACGTTCCGAGATTCTGAGGGGTATACAGCGCACACTGACGTGTACCGGAACGTGTTTGCCATAAAATGCTGGGAAGAAAACCACCTCCTTCTTGGCTCGTTTTTCCGCTATTGGCGATCGCGCAAAAAGTGTCCAAAACCCCGTTCACTTAACATGGGAAAATGGAATCGCACGTGCCACGTGCCACGAGGTTTTAAGCGAGTAGCGACCGGTGCCATAAGGTAGATCGCCTCCGGGAGCCCATACCCTGAACTTTTTACGAAGATTGTACATTTCGTCTAGGCCCCAATCAAGATGTCTCGATTCGCTGCCAGACTTGCAAAACATAGCCCGGAGAACGACCGCTCCGGTTGTTTTTCAATAGAAAAACACAATTAGCCCAGCATCTGCGATGCTGGGCTCCGCATCGCGGGACCGCAGGTTGTTTGAGCAAGCACCTCTGTAACGCCGCAAAAACGCCACCCGCCAAACGAGAGGATGAGCCTTGCACGTGCAGATCGGAGTGGGTGTGCTACGAACTGACGTGCACTGCACTCTGCTAACCGGTCTCTAGCGGTGTGCCAAATTTGAGTGCAATCGACCCGGCCGTTTTCGAGATCTGGAAGCGACACCCTGCACGTGCGCACGTGCAAAATGGTCCCATCTGACTTTTGCACGGCAACCTATTCGCTGGTCTCTAGCGGTGTACCAAATTTGAGCTCAATCGGCCCGGCCGTTCTCGAGATCTGAAAGTGTCACCCTGCACGTGCGCACGTGCAGCTGCATCCCAACCGTGACACATGAAAATACATACTAACTGACTTGCGCACGGCACCCTACTGATCGGTGTCTAAAACTGTGCCAAATTTGAATGCAATCGGCCCGGCCGTTCCTGAGATCTGGAAGCGTCACCCTGCACGTGCGCACGTGCAACCTGGGACCCAACTGATCTATGCAATGCACCCTACTACGCGGTCTCTGGCGGTGTGCAAAATTTGAACTCAATCGGCCCGGCCGGTCACGAGATCTGGAAGCGTCACCCTGCACGTGCGCACGTGCAGCGGCACCCCTTCCGTGGCACATGAAAATGGATCGCCTGGTAGGTGACTACCTACATGCCAAGTTTCAGCGCAATCGGCCCAGTAATTACCGAGTTATTGCACTTATTACAAAACTGACACCTCTCCGTATTACACGTGTCACGTGCAGTAGGGGTCACCCGCATGCATCGTCCACAGTAAAATACTTCTAAGAAGGGTATACGCTACCCCACACAAAAAACCGCAAGTGTATTGGTCCAGTGGCTGCGGAGATATAAGTCGTACAAAAACGTCCTCAAGGCGGCCGGCTGCTAATGTTAAGTATTAAATCGCATCCTTCTATGGGAGGTATCCCCGTCACCTGTTCGTATACTGTCTGAGCCAAGGCCATATATAGGTCTGAGCTCAAATCTCGGTAATGTCGTGCTTTTTTACCAAATTCCTCAAAAACGGCACAACGTGCAATAATGTTCTATATATCATTGGAAAGAGCATCAAAAGTTGTATAACCTATCAACTTTTCACTTAAATATATCTCAACTGTAAAAAGTTATTAAGCAACAAAGACGCTCCCATTGACTTTCCATGTTAAAATTTTTCATTTTTAAACGAGCTTAAAAAGAACAAACGAATTTGCACAGCTTAAAAAAGCATAACAACAAGTTCTATGGTCTTTTCCCAACAAGTCCTGGAAGTTAAAGCAAAATCGTATCATATAATTTTGTACAATGAACGAATGAAAATGTCTCTGCAAAAACGTCCATTGACTTAACATGGGGAGCGAAAAAAGTTCAACTTTGACCTCGTGCAAAGACACGTTACGAAGTTCTGAGGGGTATACGGCGCACACTGACGTGTACCAGAACGTGTTTGCCATAAAATGCGTGGAAGAAAATTACCCCTTCCTTGGCTCGTTTTTTCCGCTATCGGCGATCGCGCAAAAAGTGTCCAAAACCCCGTTGACTTAACATGGGAAAAATGGAATCGCACGTGCCACGTGCCACGAGGTTTTAAGCGAGTAGCGACCGGTGCCATCAGGTAGATCGCCTCCGGGAGCCCATACCCTGAACTTTTTACGAAGATTGTACATTTCGTCTAGGCTGCGACCAAGATGTCTCGATTCGCTGCCAGACTTGCAAAACATAGCCCGGAGAACGACCGCTCCGGTTGTTTTTCAATAGAAAAACACAATTCTAACGAATAGTGTTTGTCTTTTCAAACAACCTGCGGTTAACCAGCATCTGCGATGCTGGGCTCCGCATCGCGGGACCGCAGGTTGTTTGAGCAAGCACCTTTGTAAACCCGCCGCAAAGCGCAAAACCGCAAAACTCGCAAAACGCACGCTCAAAACGCCAACGCAAAAGCCGCAAAAAACAATCAAAAAACAATCGCCCGCAGGCACAAAACCGCAGAAAAAAACGCAAAAAAGCCGCAAAAACGCCCATCCGCCGCAAAACGCAAACACCGCAAAAACGCAAATACCACCGCCACAAAAAATCGCCCGCATCGCCCGCCGCCAAAGGCAAAACGCCGCAAAACACGGCCGCCCGCCAAAAACCGCAACACCGCAAATAACGCCCGGCCGCCGGCGACCGCAAAACGCCGCCCAAAAACGGCCGCCCGCCGCAAACTACAAAATGCCGCAAAAAACAGCCGCCCGCCGCAAACCGCAAAACGCTGCAAAAAACGGCCGCCCGCCGCAAACCGCCGCTAAAACGGCCGCCCGCCGCCAAACTACAAAATGCCGCAAAAAACGGCCGCCCGCCGCCAACCGCAAAACGCCGCAAAAAACGGCCGCCCGCCGCAAACCGCCGCTAAAACGGCCGCCCGCCGCCAAACGCAAACACCGCAAAACACCCGCATCGCCCGCCCGCCCGCCGCCAAACACAAAAAAAAACGCAAAAAAAAACGCAAACACCGCCGCAAAAAACGCCCGCAACGCACGCCCACCCACCGCCAACCGCAAAATGCTGCGTTTGAATGAAGATTTAAGCGCAATTGGCGCAGCCGTTGTCGCCGGTGTGTGCCTACATAGAGGTCCAACCATGTCGCTGAAATTGATCTATCATACAAAGTAATGAAGAAACAACCTGCGGTTATGTGTGAGCAAGCACCTCTGTGACCCACTCACCCGTGAACGCAGCAAAAACGCCCGCCGCTAAACGAGAGGACGAGCATTGCACGTGCAGACCGGAGTGGGTGTGCTACAACCTGACGTGCACGGCACCCTATTTGCCGGTCTATAGCGGTGTGCCAAATTTAAGCTCAATCGGCCAAGCCGTTTTCAAGATCTGGAAGCGACCCCTACACGTGCGCACGTGCATGAGATGTACACCAACCGTGACACACGGAAATACATACTAACTGACTTGTGCACGGCACCCTACTGATCGGTCTCTAAATGTGTGCCGAATTTGAATGCAATCGGCCCAGCCGTTTCTGAGATCTGGAAGCGTCACCCTGCACGTGCGCACGTGCAACCTGGGGCCCAGCTGACCTGTGCATTGTGCAAGGCACCCTACTGCGCTGTCTCTAGCGGTGTGCCAAATCTGAGTACAATCGGCCCGGCCGTTCTCGAGATCTGGAAGCGTCACCCTGCACGTGCGCACGTGCAGTTGCACCCCAACCGTAGCACATGGAAACGCATCGTTCGGTGTGTGCCTACATCCTTTTGAAGTTTCAGCGCAATGAGCCCTGCCATTGCTGTGTTACTGTCATTACAACAAATGTGACACCTCTCCGTTTTACACGTGTCACGTGCAGTAGGGGTCACCCGCAAGCATCGTGCATAGTACAATACTTGAAAGAAGGGTATACGCTACCCCACACCAAAAACCGCAAGTGTATCGGTCCCCTGGTTGCGGAGATATAAGTCGTACAAAAACGTCCCCGCGGAGGCCGGCCGCTAATATTTAGCATTAAATCGCATCCTTCAATGGGAGGTATCCCCGTCACCTGTTCGTATGCTGTCTGAGCCAAGACCATATATAGGTGTGAGCTCAAATCTCGGTAATGTCGCGCTTTTTTACTAAATTTCTCAAAAACGGCACAACGTGCAATAACGCTCTATACATCATTGGAAAGAGCATCAAAAGTTGTATATCCTATCAACTTTTCACTTAAATATATCTTCAACGTACAAAGTTATTAAGCACCAAAGACGCCCCCATTGACTTTCCATGTTAAAATTTTTCAATTTTAAACGAGCATAAAAAGAGCAAACGAATTCTGACAGCTTAACGAAGCATAACAACATGTTCTATTGTCTTTTCTCAACAGGTCCTGAAAGTTTAAACAAAATCGTATCATATAATTTTGTACAATGAGCGAATGAAAATGTCTCTGCAAAAACGCCCATTGACTTAACATGGGGAGCGAAAAAAGTTCAACTTTAAACTCGTGCATCTCAAGTTAACGAATTCTGACGGGTATACGGCGCACACGGGCGTGTACCTGAACGTGTCGGTCATAAAATGGTGTGCAGGAAACCATACCTTGTTCCGCGATTTTTTCCGCTATTCGCGATCGCGCAAAAAGTGTCCAAAACCCCGTTGACTTAACATGGGGAAAATGGAATCGCACGTGCCACGTGCCACGAGGTTTTAAGCGAGTAGCGACCGGTGCCATCAGGTAGATCGCCCCCGGGAGCCCATATCCTGAAATTTTTACGAAGATTGAGCGATTCGTCTAGGCTGCGACCAAGATGTCTCGATTCGCTGCCAGACTTGCAAAACATAGCCCGGAGAACGACCGCTCCGGTTGTTTTTCAATAGAAAAACACAATTCTAACGAATAGTGTTTGTCTTTTCAAACAACCTGCGGTTACAGCATCTGCGATGCTGGGCTCCGCATCGCGGGACCGCAGGTTGTTTGAGCAAGCACCTCTGTAACGCCGAAAAAAAGCCCGCCGCCAAACGAGAGGATGAGCCTTGCACGTGCAGACCGGAATGGGTGTGCTACGAACTGACATGCACTGCACTCCAGGCCCGGGCAGCGCTTGTCGAATAGCACTGCGGATCCGAAGGTTGGGACTTTAATTGTGAAAAACCGCCCGCCCGCCGCAAAACGCAAAACCGCAAAATTCGCAAAACGCACGCTCAAAACGCAAACGCCGCAAAAACAAAAACAAAAAACAATCGCCCGCAGGCACAAAACCGCAGAAAAAAAAAACGCAAAAAAACCGCAAAACGCCCGTCCGCCGCAAAACGCAAACACCGCAAAAACGCAAATACCACCGCCACAAAAAATCGCCCGCATCGCCCGCCGCCAAAGGCAAAACGCCGCAAAACACGGCCGCCCGCCTAAAACCGCAACACCGCAAATAACGCCCGGCCGCCGGCGACCGCAACACGCCGCAAAAAAACGGCCGCCCGCCGCAAACTACAAAACGCCGCAAAAAACGGCCGCCCGCCGCAAACCGCCGCTAAAACGACCGCCCGCCGCCAAACGCAAACACTGCAAAACACCCGCATCGCCCGCCCGCCCGCCGCCAAACACAAAAAAACGCAAAAAAACGCAAACACCGCCGCAAAAAACGCACGCAACGCACGCCCGCCCGCCGCCAACCGTAAAACGCCGCAAAAAACGGCCGCCCGCCGCCAAACGAAAACACCGCAAAAAACGCAAAACGGCCGCCCGCCGCCAAACGCAAACAACGCCGCAAAAACGCCCGCCGTAGGCAAAACGCAAACACTGACGCATTAAGACAAATATGGCGCCCTGCGGCAAATGTGGTGCATTTATATCTGCCGTTTAAGCAGCCATCCCTTAATTACAGCGCATCCTAATCGTCCAATGTTCGACAAAGTTACGCACATTCTGCACTTTGTGGCAAAAATGGCGCTTTGAGACAAACGTGGCGCACTGCAACAAACGTGCCGCATTCGTTCATGTCGCTTAACAATTCATCAACCCACCAAATTCTGGTCCAATCGGACTTAAACTGACAAAGTTATGTACATTTGAATATTTCACTAAAAAATATATCCTCAACGGAGGTGCCCAAATTTGCACGTGTGCCACGTGACCGCCGGTGGTGTAAGCAGGACTTGTCTCCTCACTGATTGCACCATTTCAGTGTTCCTGGCTTGTGCTGTTTTCGTGCTATAAGGCCACAAATCGGCAAACACACGATAATCTGGGAGTTACGCGACTCAAACACGTGGCCACGTGGCACGTGCCGGACCTGTGACAGCTTCACCGTTCATGCCACGTGATGACCCATCGACGTAGCCATCAGCATGTAAAAGATGACCCCGGCCGGTGTCACTGTCTCTGAACAGTGGACGGCTAAACTCGAAAAACGGGAAAATTTAGGGAAATTTCACCTTTCCAATATATAATTTCCCCAGAATTTTAAATTTTTCATTTTACAAAAAATCCGAGATAGCAGTTTTTTAGCCCCCTTCATTCGGTACCTAAACCCGTTTTCAGATCGACCCTATCATAAAACCTGACGGCCTGACGGCTATTTCCCCCACTCCTTGCATTTCACAATGCTAGTATATTTAAGCACCAAAATTGACCCCGTGCCACGGCACGTGCAATAGCACGTGCGACACGTGACCACTAGTGCGACAAGCTGGACTCATCTGCTCACCGGCTGCACTGATTTGTTGTCGCTAGTTGAAGTCGTTTCCACGCCATAGGACCCCGAGTAGGCCAATGTCGGATTTTCCCGGAGGTTACCCCATCAAACACGTTTGCACGTGGCACGTGCTTTTCAATCGCCCCATATCTGACCCATACCATGTGGTAGCCGACACCCCGGGACACAACATATAATAACATTTTCAAAATCTAACGTGGAAATTTTTGACAAAATCGATTTGAAAATAATTTTTCGAAATCGCCATAGGCTCAACATGGGGTAACTGTTCGTGACGATTACCCGAAATTTTGTCAATTATATTTTAAATAATTACCACCGTCAGTTGGGGTGCCAGCCCGAGATCCGACCCTAAAAATATCAGCAAATATAATTGACGAAATTTTTCGCAAATCGAATTTCTAATTTTACCCCATGTTAACCCTATGGGAAAATGCACGTGCCTATTACCCCAAGACAACGAATTCTGACATCTTAACGAACCATAACAACATGTTCTATGGTCATTTCTCAACAGGTCCTGAAAGTTTAAACAAAATCGTATCATATAATTTTGTGCAATGAACGAATGAAAATGTCTCTGCAAAAACGTCCATTGACTTAGCATGGGGAGCAAAAAAAGTTCAACTTCAAACTCGTGCAACTCAAGTTAACGAATTCTGACGGGTATACGGCGCACACGCGCGTGTACCTGAACGTGTCGGTCATAAAATGGTGTGCAGCAAACCATACCTTGATCGGCGATTTTTTCCGCTATTCGCGATCGCGCAAAAAGTGTCCAAAACCCCGTTGACTTAACATGGGCGAAAATTGAAACGCACGTGCCACGTGCCACGAGGTTTTAAGCGAGTAGCGACCGGTGCCATCAGGTAGATCGCCTGCGGGAGCCCATACCCTGAACTTTTTACGAAAATCGCAATGCACGTTTAGGCCCCACCCAAGTTGTACTGATTCGCGGCCAACTTTGCAAAACATAGCCCGGAGAACGACCGCTCCGGTTGTTTTTCAATAGAAAAACACAATTCTAACGAATAGTGTTTGTCTTTTCAAACAACCTGCGGTTACCAGCATCTGCGATGCTGGGCTCCGCATCGCGGGACCGCAGGTTGTTTGAGCAAGCACCTCTGTGAACGAAGCAAAAACGCGCGCCGCCAAACGAGAGGACGAGCATTGCACGTGCAGACCGGGGTGGGTGTGCTACAAACTGACATGCACGGCACCCTATTCGCCGGTCTTTACCGGTGTGCCAAATTTGAGTCAGGTCAGGTCAGGTCAACCGGTAGGGGTCGTGACGGGTAATCGCAGTACCTGTCATCCGCCTCTGACAGCTTCGTAACATGTTACGAAGGCACCAAAACTACTTCGTAAACTTTCAAATGGTTGCTAAATTCGAATTCAGCTCCAAAAACTAGTCTAGAAACATGTAAAACTCGAAAAAGTGAACCGTAGTCACCAAAGGTCAGTGACCTGACCTGACCTTCAGATGACCTTGACACCCACCCTAATAGACACCCCCTAGGAAGCAACATCATATCACATGTTTGGACGTTTGAAACCCTGACACCTCTTCGTTTTGCACGTGGCACGTGCATTAGGGGTCACCCATACGCATCGAGAGCAGCACACTACGTGTAAGAAAGGGGGAGCTATCCCACACAAAAGACCGCGAGTGAATCGGTCCAGTGGCCGGTCTCTAGCGGTGCACCGAATTTGAGCTAAATCGGCCAAGTCAATTTCAAGACATGGAAGCGACCCCTGCACGTGCGCACGTGCAGTTGCAATCCAACCGTGACACATACAAATACATACTAACTGACTTGTGCATAGCACCCTTCTGATCAGTCTCTAGAAGTGTGCCGAATTTGAGTGCAATCGGCCCAGCCGTTCCTGAGATCTGGAAGCGTCACCCTGCACGTGCGCACGTGCAGTTGCACCCCAACCGTAGCACATGGAAACGCATGGCCCGGTGTGTGCCTATATCCTTGTCAAGTTTCAGCGCCGTCAGCCCAGCACTTACCGTGACATTGTCATTACAACAAAAGTGACACCTCTCCGTTTTACACGTGTCACGTGCAGTAGGGGTCACCCGCATGCATCGTCCATAGTAAAATACTTCTAAGAAGGGTATACGCTTCCCCACATAAAAAACCGCAAGTGTATTGGTCCAGTGGCTGCGGAGATATAAGTCGTACAAAAACGTCCCCACGGCGGCCGGCTGCTAATATTAAGTATTAAATCGTATCCTTCAATGGGAGGTATCCCTGTCAGCTGTTCGTATACTGTCTGAGTCAAGGCCATACATAGGTCTGAGCTCAAATCTCGGTAAAGTCGTGCTTTTTTACCAAATTCCTCGAAAACGGCACGACGTGCAATAACGTTCTATATATCATTGGAAAGAGCATCAAAAGTTGTATAACGTATCAACTTTTCACTTAAATATATCTCAACTGTAAAAAGTTATTAAGCAAGAAAGACGCTCCCATTGACTTTCCATGTTAAAATTTTTCTTTTTCAAACGAGCTTAAAAAGAAGAAACGAATTTGCACAGCTTAAAGAAGCATAACAACATATTCTATGGTCTTTTCTCAACAAGTCCTGGAAGTTTAAACAAAATCGTATCATATAATTTTGTACAATGAGCGAATGAAAATGTCTCTGCAAAAACGTCCATAGACTTAACATGGGGAGCGAAAAAAGTTCAACTTCAAAGTCGTACTACAAAAAATATCGACTTCTTACGGGTAGACGGCGCACATGGGCGTGTACCTGAATTTGTCGGCCATAAAATGGTGTGCAGCAAACCATACCTTGATCGGCGATTTTTTCCGCTATTCGCGATCGCGCAAAAAGTGTGCCAAACCCCCATTGACTTACTATGGGAAAAATGGAATCGCACGTGCCACGTGCCACGAGGTTTTAAGCGAGTAGCGACCGATCCCATCAGGTAGATCGCCTGCAGGAGCCCATACTCTGAACTTTTTACGGAAATCGCAATGCACGTTTAGGCCCCGGTCAAGTTGCCCCAATTCGCGGCCAGACTTGCAAAACATAGCCCGGAGAACGACCGCTCCGGTTGTTTTTCAATAGAAAAACACAATTCTAACGAATAGTGTTTGTCTTTTCAAACAACCTGCGGTTAGCCCGGAGAACGACCGCTCCGGTTGTTTTTCAATAGAAAAACACAATTCTAACGAATAGTGTTTGTCTTTTCAAACAACCTGCGGCTACCAGCATCTGCGATGCTGGGCTCCGCATCGCGGGACCGCAGGTTGTTTGAGCAAGCACCTCTGTGAACGCAGCAAAAACGCCCGCCGCCAAACGAGAGGACGAGCATTGCACGTGCAGACCGGGGTGGGTGTGCTACAAACTGACGTGCACGGCGGTCAAGGGCAGGTCAGAGCCCCTCATGTCATGAGGTTGGTCGAATGAGGTCATATCGCATATCAAGTTTCAGCACTTTGTCGCCGGCGTGATTCGAACTATCACGAAAAAACCATATGGGAGGAGGCGGGTGCTGCCCCCTCTGCCGGCGAGGGTAAATCAATATTGACGCAATGGTGACGTCACGGTCGCCGTCGACGTCACCATTCAAATCAGAGTCATTGACTTGTAAGTACCGACTATCAAGTTTAATATTGATGCTTCAACGGATCTTCAGCCGAAAACATATTACATTCCTTTTTACTCGCTAGATGGCAGAAGCGTCAAACGCCTGAATGTATGCTGTGCCGCAATGCCGGCTCTATTGTATATAACCGCCTAAATGAATGGCGGAGTAATGAGGGATCCGGGAAAACCACTATCTCTTTAGAACTGATGAGTGATGACTCGCACGAAACTGAAGCTTTTGAAGACAATTACCGAGTGTGGTAAATGCGTCTGGCATTTTAGCCAAACTTTTACACGCTAGATGACGCAGAAGTGTCAAACGCCTGAAAGCATGTTGCGCCGCAGTGCCACCTCTTCCGTATGTAGCCGCATGAATGAAGATTTAAGCGCAATTGGCTCAGCCGTTGTCGCCAATGTGTACCTACATAGAGGTCCAACCATGCCGCTGAAATTGATCTATCATACAAAGCTTCATAACAATGCGCGTAGTATTTTTCTTAACAAACGCAAAAAAAACTAATAGGTGTGCCTAAAAACGCCTCCGCCCCACTCGGGCGGAGGTTAATGTGTTTTGGTAGCAAACTCATTGATTGTTTCCTGGTCTAGTCTTCTATTTCGATTCGCGGCCAAGCATGCAAAACATAGCCCGGTGAAGGACTGCTCCGGCTGTTTTTTCAATAGAAAAACAATTTTAACCCGCGCCCCACTGGGGTCTGTGTATAACACGCCCTACTGGGGGGGGGGGGGGGCTATTCATAGCCCCCCCTCCTAACTCCGAAACTACTGGGCCGATCGTCAAAATTCAAACGGCGTCTGATAGCCCCGGAAAAACTGTCGAGCGGAACCTAATTTCATTGACCTCGAGGTCACCGATGACGTCACAGGTCAGGTCAAAGTAAAAATTATTAGCACTTTGGCTTGTTCACATTTTGGGCTCTGGCCGCCGTCTTACAAGTCAGATCAGGCTCATTTTTGGTTTCCACACTCGTGAACAGATGCTCTAGATACCTTGAGGGTACCAAACTTGTACTTTGATTTTCAGGTCAGGGTCAGGTCATCACAGGTCACGAAAATATTATATCATGCGTCGGTCACGTGACACATGTTTTATGGTCCATTTAGGCCATAGATTTCGAATTTGATGTCGTCTGTGTCATTCAAGGTCATTTTGAGTCGAAATTAGCTTAGGTCAGGTCACTTTCAGGTCAAAAAAGGTCAAATTTTGAAGTTGAAATTTTTCAACACAAAAGGTGTCTATTGGATGCAGTTTGAGCTCAGGAACACGATGGTGCCATTTATATTGGTGTACGATGCCAAATACGTACTGAAAAATTGATTTGAAAAATTAATAATTGTGAATTTTTTTTGCAATAATGCGTATAACTTGGCCATTTTTGAAGATATTTAGCTAAAACTTGCTAGAGTTAGTCATAATCATGCGTTCTGTCACATATATTCCGGTTTTTTCGAAAAGTCAAAAACTTTTTGAAAAAAATATAAAAATATAAATTTTGAATATTATTATATAAAATTTTCGAAATTTTCAAAATTTTGAAAATCCGAGATAGCAGTTTGATAGCGCGGTCAATTCTGAGTTCTTTCATGCAAAGAAATTGGATCTAGCTTAAAAACTGAGCTCTTGGGAGCGATTGCCGTGGTTCAATGTTTTGCGTCGAAATCGGACGAACATGACGTCACTCTGACGTCATTTCCGGACGACCTATGGTAGCTACGAAGTTGAAATTTTGACACAAGGTGTCAAATTGATGCAGCCGAAAGTACTGAAAGTTTGGCGTCGATTCGTCAAGCGGTTTGGAAGTTATTGCAGAAAAACGGGAGGGGGGGCTATAAATAGCCCCCCCCCAGTGGGGCGCGGGTTAACGAATAGTGTTTGTCTAATGAAGAAACACCGCCAAACGAGAGGATGAGCCTGGCCCGTGCAGACCGGAGTGGGTGTGCTACGAGCTGACGAACAGGACACTCTACTAACCACTCTAGCGGTGTGTAAAATTTGAGTGCAATCGGCCCGATCGTTTTCGAGATCTTGAAGTGGCACCCTTCACGTGCGCACGTGCAAGCTGGGTCCCAATGGTGTTGTGCACGGCACCCTAGTTGCCGGTCTCTAGCGGTGTACCGAATTTAAGCTCAATCGGCCCAGCCGTTTTCAAGATCTGGAAGCGAACCCTACACGTACGCACGTGCAGTTGCACCCCAACCGTGACACATGAATATACATACTAACCGACTTGTGCACAGCACCCTACTAACAAGTCTCTAAAGGTGTGCCGAATATGAATGCAATCGGCCCAGCCGTTACTGAGATCTGGAAGCGTCACCCTGCACGTGCGCACGTGCAACTTGGGGCCCAGCTGACCAGTGCAAGGCACCCTACTACGCGGTCTCTAGCGGTGTGCCAAATCTGAGCACAATCGGCCCGGCCGTTTTCGAGATCTGGAAGCGTCACCCTGCACGTGCGCACGTGCAGTTGCACCCCAACCGTAGCACATGGAAACGCATGGCCCGGTGTGTGCCTATATCCTTGTCAAGTTTCAGCGCCATCAGCCCAGCACTTACCGTGACATTGTCATTACAACAAAAGTGACACCTCTCCGTTTTACACGTGTCACGTGCAGTAGGGGTCACCCGCATGCATCGAGCATAGTAAAATACTTGTAAGAAGGGTATGAGCAACCCCACACAAAAAACCGCAAGTGTATCGGCCCAGTGGTTGCGGAGATATAAGTCGTACAAAAACGTCTCCACGGCGGCCGGCCGCTATTTAGCAGTAAATTCATGTCGCATCCTTCTATGGGAGGTATCCCCGTCACCTGTTCGTATACTGTCTGAGCAAAGGCCATAGGTCTGAGCTCAAATCTCGGTAATGTCGTGCTTTTTTACTAAATTTCTCAAAAACGGCACAACGTGCAATAACGTTCTATACATCATTGGAAAGAGCATCAAAAGTTGTATAACCTATCAACTTTTCACTTAAACATATCTTTAACGTAAAAAATTATTAAGCGACAAAGACGCTCCCATTGGCTTTCCATGTTAAAATTTTTCATTTTTAAACGAGCTTTAAAAGAACAAACGAATTCTGACAGCTTAACGAAGCATAACGGCATGGACTAAGGCCTATTCTGAAGAAGTGTTGAAAGTTTGGACAAAATCGTATCATATAATTTTGTACAATGAACGTATGAAAATGTCTCTGCAAAAACGCCCATTGACTTAACATGGGGAGCGAAAAAAGTTCAACTTTGACCACGTGCAAAGGCACGTTACGAAATTCTGAGGGGTATACGGCGCACACTAGCGTGTACCCCAACGTGTTTGCCATAAAATGCTGGGAAGAAAACCACCTCCTTCTTGGCTCGTTTTTCCGCTATTGGCGATCGCGCAAAAAGTGTCCAAAACCCCGTTGACTTAACATGGGGAAAATGGAATCGCACGTGCCACGTGCCACGAGGTTTTAAGCGAGTAGCGACCGGAGCCATCAGGTAGATCGCCCCCGGGAGCCCATACCCTGAACTTTTTACGGAAATTGAGCGATTCGTCTAGGCCCCCGTCAAGATGTCTCGATTCGCTGCCAGACTTGTAAAACATAGCCCGGAGAAGGACCGCTCCGGTTGTTTTTCAATAGAAAAACACAATTCTAACGAATAGTGTTTGTCTTTTCAAACAACCTGCGGTTAAAATCCTATGGTACGTGCGTGGATTTTGTTTCTGGTCAAATAGCTTAGTAACCTCTGATTGGATGTGCATGTCTTTTAGTCGTTGATTTGTCTCTGTTGTTAGGTTTCGTTGAGTCCTCCACCTTTGCCAGTCCTCAGGAGTGTCATGTCTTTTTGCAATTTTGAACAATCTGTCACGTTTTCTGATTTGGCGTTTGAGCTCAATGTTAAACCATGGCTTGTTGTTGAATTTGGTAGTAAATGTCTTGACTGGGATTGAGGCTTTGGCTGCAGTTAGAAGGGCTTCAGTTACGTTTTCAGTTGCAGTGTCTATGTCACAGTCAAGAAGTCTGTCCCAATCAGTGTCCATCAAGAGTCTAGTGAGCTTGTCAGTGTCAGTTTGTCTGTAGTCCCAGAATTGTATTGTTTTGCTGATATTTGGAGGACGTTCTATTTTTATTGAAACATATACAGGTATGTGATCGATATTGGAGAAGGGAGAAAGAAGTCCAGAATCTTCAACCATCAGTTCGTTAGATATTACTATAAGATCCCTCAAATTTGCAATTTTGCTTGTTTCCATGTACCGAGTGGGTTCATTTATGAGTTGTTCAAGGTTGGAAGAACAACTGTCTTCAGTCCCAGAGTATGGAGGAACATCGTTTTACACACATGAGTTGAAAACTCACTTGTTGGCAGGCTGTATTCAATCGTCCTCGATTTCTTGGCTTCTCTCTCGGACGAATGTTCACCTTCACTTCGAGCCCGGCGTCTCTTCACAGGCTTCACCGCGATGTGGGCATTGAAGAAGCTCCTCCTTCCGCTGAATGGCGATGCCCAAAACCTTTTCCTGATGCTTTCCCGCTCTTCTTGGGGGAACTTGTTGCCACATTCTTTCTTGCAAGAACATGGAGGTAGAAGCCGGTACTTCTCCACGTTATACTGAGCTCGACTTCGCTGCGTTAGTCGGCGGCGTCGGCCAACTGCAGTCCCATCATCATCACTCTCTTCGTCATTGCCGTCTCCATCAGACACTGTGTCTGAATCACCATCCTGATGGCGGTGATGTGCGATGCTTTCCTTTGGATCGGGATGTTCGGGGCGCAAATCTCCAACAAGTGACACGTCCTCAGCACTATCTAACCTCTCGCTCGACACTTCAACTTCTTGAATAAAGTCCAGCATGTCCCAGTCAGGGATCGAAGGATGCGATTCAAGCCAGTCACTTACACTTTCATGCCCTGACTCCATATCGCTGCGTCTCAACATGTCCGACATGCACCATCTAAATCCGATTTCTGAAACAGGAAGCAGCCTGCAGGTATATTTTGTGTCATTTGGCCGGATTTTATTTTACCGATGCGCACGTTGTTTGCCAGAACGAAAAGCTAGTAGGAACCATCAATCAAATGTTGAGGTATAGGCGAAAGGTACTTACTGTGACAGATAAGCTGACAGAAACGCTGGAAAAAGATAGCATTGTTTTCGCTTTTAACCCGCGCCCGGCTGGGGGTCCTGGATTTCCACGCCCTGCTGGGGGGGGGTGTTTGAACACCCCCCCTTCTAACTCGGCTCCTGGGCCACGTAGCGATACGCGAAAGGCGGCGTTCGAAAGAGCGTCAAAAATAATGAGGAAATCACTTCGGTCAATTTTTTGGTCAGGTCAAAGGTCAGGTCACCAGAGGTCATTGAAGGCAAATTTTCGCCGATTTCCAGGTCGAATGTCGAAAATTTCCAAGAAGCCAACGCATAACTCGGGAACCAATAGAGCTACAGCGCCGCGGAAAAGCGCATTCGATAGCCCTATTAACGCCCTTTCTGAGTAATTTTCTCAGATTTGACCTAACGTCAACGGTTTTGCCTGCAGGGGGCAAAAACTGCAAAAATAGCCGATTTTTTCGGAAACAGTTTTTCCGCAATAACTTTTGACCCAAGCATTGTACGAGCTTACTTTTACCGGCATCGTGTTCCTCTCGTCAAGACGCATCGAACGAACTATAATTTGACCTTGAAAGGTCAACTTGAAAATTTGACCTCAGGTCAAGGTCATGACCTGACCGGAAAGGGTCATGTTGCATATCAGTCGATCCGTATCGTCGAGCTGAACACATCTAAGGCGTTTTCATCGCTCTAGCATGCCTCTATCAAAAGTTATTTGCGAAAAACTGTTAGATACCATTCGTGACCTAAGATGACCTCAGGGCATAAACAGGGGTCACAGACACCATTTTCATGTTCAGTGTGTCTAAACCACTTGTAATTCAGTGTTTGGGAGTGTTTATAATGTCTTTCGTCCAAAACAGGCGCATTTCAATTTTCTCCCATCGACTTATAATGGTGAGGTCGCAAAATTGACCTGACCTTAGGTCATCGATATCAAAATTCTGAGATATACATTTTGTACATGCTAATGCTCTTAGCAATCGCTGAAAGTTTCAAAGCGATCGGTCACTCGGTGTAGCTATGACAGACATTGAAACTTTTTATGAGGTGAGGTCACTTCGAGTGACCTGGTGACCTGACCTTGAATGACCTTGGTCTGAAATTTTCACAACATGTGTAGAATTGATGTATGATAAGGTGTACCAAAAACGGCGGCGCTCCGCGCCGCCGTTTTTGAGATATTCGCGAAAAACCACAGGGGGGGGGGGTGTTCAAACACCCCCCCCCCAGCAGGGCGCGGGTTAAATAGCTAAAAACTGCGTGCTTATTTACTTGTGAGGTAAAACATAGTATGTCTCACTTTAACAGGGCCCCCTATAATTGGCGCGCAGTATAATGCCCGTAGAAAAGGAAAAACCTAGCATGAAACACATGTCACGTACTAAATTAATGCAAGATGGGATGTTGAAGCCTTGGTGGGCAGGGTAAAACCTAGCAAGCAGCAGTTCCCCACATACTATGTTTTTCTTTGTCAAAGGGAAGTTGTCACTGGACTTGCTATATTCTACCTGATTAATATCTCAGTTATGGGGACAGTTATGAAAAAAAAAACAATTGCAGAAATGAGTCCGTCGCTCCCGCAAACCCCCCTTAGCATATCTAACTCATTTTTGTTTACATTGGCGCTTACTATGTTTTTCCTTGACACGGTAGCGCTGTTTTTGGCACACCTGTTCGTGCTTCTCTTCCGCACATGTGAAACTTTCAGACCCAGGTCGCCTTAGGTCAGGTCACCAGGTCACGCCAAGTGACCTCACCTCAGAAAAAAATAAGAATGCTAGAAGAACACCTACCTCAGGTGTTTGACCTGACGTTAACCCGAGCTGTGACCTTAAAATTCAACCTTTAAATGCTCACCTGAAGCGTCTCGTCGCGTTCTTTCGGTTGCCGCCTAGAGCGTTTCGCTGCGCCTTTTTTATCGGCTGGGGGCGTTTAACGCCCCACCCCCTCCCTCCACAAACGAGAGGTGGGGAAATACCCCAGCAACTGCCGGGCTAACCCGGCAGTTGCTGGGGTATTCCGCCACCGATCACCGATCGCAAAATCGAGCAAACATCACATCAATCGGGAACGGTGATGTTTTTGTTAACGATATGTATCCCGGCTTATAGCAGTGGTTACACTTCGCAATGTTCGTTGTTCTTGAATCAATAATCATGTGTTGCACCGTATAAATACACCAATTTGTTTGCTGTGCCTACGCCAAAGTCACCGCCTGACGCCACTTCTGGCCAATCACCGTCCTTGACACATCAGCCGCCGACCAATCACAGCCCGTCTCTATGCCCCCTTACCAATCACAGCCCGTCTCTGTGCCGGCGGTGGTGTCGGTCAAACAGCCGTCTGGCACGCAGTGTTTTAACCCTCGCCCGTAAACGGCGATCTGCCACCTTCGCCCATGCAGGGGGGGGGGGGGGTTGGTGCGACCCCCCCTTGGCGTTTGAAAACGGAGCGTCGTAGAGCTTAGCGGAAAAGACCAAGGGATTGCTCTCGCCGAGATCTCGCGATTGGTGGTATATTTTTTGGTCCTAGGTCAATATTTGACCTACTTTTGACCGGTCAAAGGTCAAATTTTTCGGAAAAATAGACTTTTGCAACTTTCCGCGGCGATTGCGGCAAAACGGTGGAAGATATCGACTTGAAACCTTCACTATCGTGTTCCTTGATCAATTTTCCATCGTTTGGTATGTATTTCGTTTCCCTAGCTCTAAAACGGCGCGTTGGGAGCGCCGGAAGTCGGCAAGGTCACAGTCGGCGGCAGAAATTCGAAAAATCGAAATTTAAATTTTTGAAATCTGATTGTATTTTTGGATTTGGGAGGTCCATTTGCTCCCTATAGAAGCTAATATTGCTGCATATTCCCATCGAGGTGACAAGAATTAGCAAAATAGTGGTTCGGGCGCTTTTCAAAAATAGTACCGGACGCTGATCCTCTTGTGACGTCATAGCTCCGTGACCTGACCTGACCCGGTCAAGTTATTTATACCATATGATAGCCAATACTTGCCCCAACATGCATGGGAAGTTTCATCACGATCCATCAACCGATGTCCGTACCACCGGCAGAAAACCTCGGGCGTTGGCACTCAGTTTGTGAAAATCCGGCCGGAGGCTGTTCCCTTTGTGACGTCATAACTCCGTGACCTGACATGACCCGGTCAAATTCTTTTTTTATCAAAAGATGCGCAAGGTTTGCCCCATAAGGTACCCAAAATTTGGCGGCGCTGCGCTCCGCCGTTTTTGCACTATTTCCGAAAAACCTCAGGGGGGGGTTGCACCAACCCCCCCCTACATGGGCGAGGGTTAATCACCGCCGGCCTCCGGCGGCGCCGGTTCGTACAGACTCCTGCAGCCCCGGCGGTGTTGTGCGGTTTCCATGTGAAGTACGGACTCCTGATGCAGCCCTGGCGGTGTTGTGCGGCGCCGGCTCGTACCGACTCCTGCGGCCCTGGCGGTGTTGTGCGGTTTCCATGTGAACACACCCTGCCACTCAGTTTTGTCGGATTACTTGGTCGGAGCGCCGGCTAATCACGGAATGAACCGCACGCAACGAGGAAGGGTCGGGGCGGGTCACTGTGGCGGGGGACCACACCGGAGACCGGACATACACCGGGACCCAGGACTGAGGCAGAGGGGACCGGGACCCAGAACTGAGGCCGAGGGGACCGGGGCCTCAGGACAGAGGCTGGCTGCTGAGGGGACCAGGGTCTAGGGCAGAGGCCGAGGGGACCGAGGACCGCTCCGGAGACGGGACACACACCGGGGAGGGGACCCAGAACAGAGGCTGAGGGGACCGGGACCCAGGACTGAGGCAGAGGGGACCGGGACCCAGAACTGAGGCCGAGGGGACCGGGGCCTCAGGACAGAGGCTGGCTGCTGAGGGGACCAGGGTCTAGGGCAGAGGCCGAGGGGACCGAGGACCGCTCCGGAGACGGGACACACACCGGGGAGGGGACCCAGAACAGAGGCTGAGGGGACCGGGACCCAGGACTGAGGCAGAGGGGACCGGGACCCAGAACTGAGGCCGAGGGGACCGGGGCCTCAGGACAGAGGCCGAGGGGACCGGGGACCCAGGACTGAGGGGACCGGGGACCCAGGCTGAGGGGACCAGGACCCAGGGCTGAGGGGACCAGGACCCAGGGCAGAGGCTGAGGGGACCGGGGACCGCTCCGGAGACGGGACACACACCGGGGACCCAGGACAGAGGCTGAGGGGACCGGGGGGCCGCTCCGGAGACGGGACACACACCGGGGACCCAGGACTGAGGCTGAGGGGACCGCTCCGGAGACGGGACACACACCGGGGACCCAGGACAGAGGCTGAGGGGACCGGGGACCGCTCCGGAGACGGGACACACACCGGGACCCAGGGCTGAGGGGACCAGGACCCAGGGCAGACGCTGAGGGGACCGAGGACCGCTCCGGAGACGGGACACACACCGGGACCCAGGACTGAGGCTGAGGGGACCGGGACCCAGGACAGAGGGGACCGGGGGCCGCTCCGGAGACGGGACACACACCGGGGACCCAGGACAGAGGCTGAGGAGACCGGGGAGCCAGGGCAGACGCTGAGGGGACCGAGGACCGCTCCGGAGACGGGACACACACCGGGGACCCAGGACTGAGGCTGAGGGGACCGGGGGCCGCTCCGGAGACGGGACACACACCGGGGACCCAGGATTGAGGCTGAGGGGACCGGGGGACCGCTCCGGAGACGGGACACACACCGGGGAGGGGACCCAGGACTGAGACACATGTCGCTCTCGGTGGCGTTAACTGAAACTGACGAAGTTTAACATGGTACTTATCGCCAGACATTTGATTGCTTCAAAATATTTAACTTGGGCACATGACTTCTCTGTCAACATATATTAGATATTAACCCGGCGGCCGCTGGGCCTCCGCGCCACCCGCCGGCCGCTGGGGGGGGGGGCATAGGGTTGCCCCCCTTTACTTCTGCGACGATATCGTCGCAACGCGAAGAGATAGAGAAGCGAAACTTTGCACACATCTTTCTGAATACCTAGCCGAGGTTGTGTCCAAATTTGGTGTCGATCCCATTTGAAATGACGTCACAGTGACGTCATAAGTGAAATTATAGATTTGCGACTCTCATATTCCTCACGATACATCACATATATGGGACCGAATATAAAGGGCCGATTATTGGTCAGAAACTAGATGGAAGTGTAGTAAGATGTTTTAGGATGACAGCAGGTGCTGTCCAGTTCATTTACAGTCGAGTTTCATGCTCAGCGTCATCAGAAACGGTCCATGTCGGAAAACGACAAAACTTCATGACGTCACTGTGACGTCATCTTAGGTGCTACAACCACCAAACTTTCCTCAAACATTGCCTAGGTATTCATTTGAAGCTATGCCAAGTTTCGCGTTCGTAGCTCATCAGGTTTCGGAGATATTTCACAAAACGTAAAGGGGGGGCAACTTTATGCCCCCCCCCCCCCAGCGGCTCGTGGGTTAATAACCGAAACATTACTTATATGCAGTATGGAATCAAGTGGTAGAACAGCCGTGCGCGTGATCCTTTGTCTCCCAGTTCCAGCCATGTTCAGTAAATTTTATAAGTGCCCGTAAAGATTTAGACTTTCAGTACCTAATCTCCGCTGGTTCAGGGTGTCAGGGTTCAGGGAGTCAAGATGATCTCTGTGACTTGTGAGGTAAACTCTCTGAGGTGAACTCAGAGGTGATCTATCTGAGGCGATCTCTATGGGTCTGTTCCAGTCGCACTTCCTAACACCTCTAAACTTCTCCAAGAGCAAGATAGAGGAGGTTGGAGCAGGGCCCTCCTTGGCTTTGTAGGGGCTAGAGCTGCCACTGGAACAGGAAAGCAATCTTGGAGGAGTTTAGGGGTGTTAGGAAGTGCGACTGGAACAGACCCTATGAGGGAATCTCGTGACGTGTGTTCTCTGCGGTGAACTCTCTGCGGCGATCTGTCTGAGGTGATCATGCTGAGGGCGCTCACTTCTCGGAGATCTGCGTTCATTCATAAAGTACGACGTTCATAAAATGACTCACAAGCAATGTATTTAAACACCACTGGTATGCCCATCACCCATTGCACAATGAATATTTCACACCTTACCCGCTCGCCCGTCCTAAGCGGCGATAAGGCGGCGTGTGCGCGCTCCCTGCACGCTCCCTGCACGCGCTCTGGACGGTCCGCGCTGATCGATCGGTCAGACCGGTCGGTCAGCGGTCACGGGTCAGTGACAGGGCGCGGGGTCACCGGTCACGGGAGGTCACACCACTGTCAGCGGTCAGTGATTCACGCCATGGCACCTGGTAGGGCTGCACTTTGCATGACGAGGCAGTAAATCGGCACACATGTTTACTCAGCATGTCCGCCCAGTGGACGTGTACTGTGGTCAGTCAAATACACCTTTACCGGTTGACAGTTGATGGACAGCTGACCACATATCATCATACGGTACATAACTACGTCCAGCTGACCTACTAGCCCAGCTGCAGCCATCACTGTCTTGTTCGCCCGGTCATTTGCCAATTTGACAAGGATCCAGCCCCCGCCCCAGCCTTTGTATATCCATACCCCCCGGTAGTATATCCGTGTTGCCATCGGTGGGCCACTGCACGGGCTCTCCCCGCCGACTCCCACCGCTCTCCCCGCGGCTCCCCGCTCTGCCCGGGTCGGCCCGGGTCGGAGGACAGTGCGGGTCCGCAGCCGACCGGTGAGGTCAGCCGGCCTTTTGGACGCGGCCCCCAGTGTGGGGTCGGCCCAGTAGCAGCCACCAACCATTGTTAGCGGTGGAAGGACCCAGTAATTCCTGAGCTGTGTGGGACACCCGTCAATGAGTCACGTGCGAGCATGGTCGCGTGGAAAACGGGCTGGCCTTTTTCGGTGTGTTCCGTGCTCCACTGACTGTGCTCCTTGAGCTGTGGTCATACGGCGGTATTTCCTTTGGATAAATGTGCTCCCGGTCATGCGCGCCGGTACACGGCACGGTGGAGGAATTCCTGCTCCGTCCGGGCTGGCCTTCCGACGGACGTGCCCGGCATTGTGGCCGCCCTCACTGTTCACTGTTTACTGTTCAGTGTTCACTGTTCATTGTCTACCGATTTAGCAGCGCGAACGGGACAGTACCACGGCCCTTACCACCTTTTGGTGTAGTACGCACGGCACGGTGCAGCCGTTATGGCCTCACTGACACTGACATTCAAAGACTCGTTAAAACCACCCAAAGTAACGTCCCTTTAGATTGCTTCCTACTGAAAATAAACTGTAATTTTGCTAAGAGCTGTGTCATGTCCAATTAAGTGTCTCCGGCGTGCTTTTGGCATTTAATCCCAAAAAGTGTCCGATTGCAGTTCATAAATTATCTAGCTCACCGTTTGTTTTATGCACACAGGGCCGTGCATTGAGGACGGCGCAGCCCTGCTGTCGCAAGCGACTTGCGGGCCCGTCGGCCGCACTGACTGCCGAATATATGCAGTTATTAGTTACACGCGGCCCTGTTCACTCCACCCCACCGCTCACACCAGGAGCATAGGGGATGATCTGTTTTATTCAATATTCAGGTTCCAGTGGCACGATTGGTTTCCGGTCTCGCCTACAATCAGAGCAAAGGGCAAGGGGAGGACTTGGCTGACCCGGCCAGGTAGGTGACGGCACGTGATCGCCTGAGACGGTGGGGGTAAAAATATTTTTGTAATTTAATGCTCAATGCAATCGCTGCGACTTTTTACAAGACCTTCTCCTCGTCGTTGTTCCTTGCTGTCAACGACTGGTCCCCGAGTGATGACTATCCTCACGCAAGATAGGATGAATGGAGCTAGCAATTAACCCGCGCGGGGCTGGGGTCTCCAGCCGAACGCGCGGGGCTGGGGGGGGGGTAAATTTTACCCCCCCTGTTATCTCCCGAACTAACGGTCCGATTTGGAAAATTCAAACGCCAATCGAAAGCTCTCATCACGAACTACTACAAACATGTACTTAATTTAAAGTTTGAGGTCAAGGTCAAGGTCAGGTCAAGGGTACAAATTGCAAGTTTCTACAGTATCGGCCTTGCACCGTAGTTGCCGAAGAATGGAGTCATGGACTGAGACTGATCGCCCAAAACGTGTTCTTAGGCTACCAAGACAATATTCGTTGCATACAATATCATTCAGAGGTCAAGGTCAAGGTCAGGTCAGGTCAGGTCAGGTCACCAAAAAACAAAATATAGAAAAGGGCATGTGCGACACATGTTTTATGGGTCATTTTACACATAGAATTCAATAGGCACACTCAATAAGTGATATGGACCACCTCTGGATGAATTTCAGGTCGAGGTCAGGTCAAGGTCAGGTCAAGTGAGGTCAAATTTTGAAGTTGGTTGTTAACCCTATTCCTGGCGGGCTCCGCCGGGACAAGAAACTGGCGGGGGGGGGGCCGATTCGGCCCCCCCCTGAGATCTCGAGAACGAAGCAAGATAGCGACAAGCGGTAAACGGCATCGGATACGCATGGACAAGGTCTACAATTTTTACTAAAGTCATTTTCAGGTCAGGTCAAAGATGACGTCACAGGGGTCGAAAAAGTCAAAATGGCGGCGCTAGATATGGAGAGAGTTTTTCTCGAATAACTTTCGAATTAGTCAAGATAGGAACAAACTAAGGGCATCATCGTGATCCTCTCGTCAATCCGCATCGAATGATATATATGTTGACCTCGAAAGGTCAAGGTCAAAGGTTGACCTCAGGTCACGTGACCTCGAGGTCATCATGTATATCATTCGATGCGTCTTGACGAGCTGAACACAATGAGACCATCCACGCGTCTGTATCTTGTTCCTGTACGGAGTTATTGGCCAAAAACCTTTGGTGACCTTTGATGACGTCACATGACCTCACAGCTGCCCAACAGCAAAACAGACCTCAAGGTAGTGAAGGTTGATCGTATATGAAGTCATGTGTGGTATATGGGGCCATTCCGACCCGTTTTAGTGGTAAAAACAGGGAGTTGATTTTTCCCCCATTGACTTATAATGGGGAGGTCGCGAAATTGACCTGACCTGACCTGGTCACCGATATCAAAATTCCGAGATATACAAATTGCACATACTGGTACCCTAACTAAAGCCTGAAGAGAAGAAATTGATCGGTCAAAAACTCTAGCTCTGGCGTGATTGCAAACTTTTCTGAGGTAGGGTCACCAAACCGCCTCTGGTGACCTGACCTGAGGTCAGATCAACTCAAAATTTTCAGACATGTTGCGTAGAAGCCTTATAGGAAAAGTCAGAAAATTTGTGCTTCCTAGCTCAACGCGTTTGGGAGAAATAACCAAAAAACCTCAGGGGGGGGCTCCTGAGGCCCCCCCGCCAGGAATAGGGTTAAGGCCTAAAAAGGTGTCTATATGATGCAGTTTTTCACGGCGAATCGAATGGTGCTATTTTTATTTCCGTACGAGGTCTAGAACTTCCAAAAAAGTCATTTTTCAAAAATTTTGTGTGTCGTGACGTCATAAAATTTTGAATAACTCCCACATTTTTGAACCGATTCTTCTAAAATTTGGTATGTAGGTGCACATAGACCACTTCTTTGACATATATTCCGGTTTTTCGATAGACTTAAAATTTTGGATTTTATATTGATTTTCCCAAAAAAGTCAGTTTTTTGAAAAAAATTAGGCCAAAATCCAAAATTTTCAAAAAACCGAGATAGCCATTTGATAGACAAAGTAAAATTACGTATAACCTTTTTGTTACGTCTTGATTCCTTTAAAAATGAAGATGTTAGCGGCGTTTGAACTTTTGCCGTTTTTGAGGCGAAAATGACGAACATGACGTCACTAAAACGTCAATTTCTCAAAAATTTTCCGACGGATTTCGCTCAAATTTTCAGGGAACGTGTCAAATTGATGTAAGAAAAGGTACTGAAAGTTTGGCGGCGCTGCGCGCCGCCGTTTTTGAGATATCGCAAAAATTCGCGAGGGGGGTAAAATTTCCCCCCCCCCCCCAGCTCCGCGCGGGTTAAGCCCAAAAACATATCGAAAATGTTACAAAACACTTCTTTTGAAGGAGATGAATTGAATGGTTTTGGAGCCTCACGAAACATGTTTCAGATATGACGCGTAAAACAAACTGACGCATAAAGACTGCGTTCAAAAGTGTGAGCGGCAGCTCCGCAAGCACTTGTTGACAAATGAAAATCGTAATTACTGCTCGGTCGCCATAGCAACAAGTAAGCGTCACAAATTTCGAACACAATCTGAGTGCGCCAGGTTCGACTACATCGAGGACGATGGGTGATGGTTGCCAGCTGATTAAAGGGACACTCCCACCTTAACATTAGTTTTGAGTTGAGATAGCCAGATTGGTGGCCATGGCCTGCAAATACCGGTTTGGGCACTCACAACATCGAAAAATGCTTTAATTCGAAGATATGGAATTTCAAACTTGCAGTTTTCGGATTCTAAGGGGCTAATGCATTGGAATGCCCCCTTAGAATTTGTGATGTCAGCGGAGATCTAACGATTTTTAAATCTTAGACTAAAACCATCGTTAACACGTGGTGGTATACGCTGCTTTGCGCGCAACGTCTGCCGCACTTTAAGGCTGCCAAATTATTGCTTCCAAATAAAGTCGCTAGTAACAGGGGAGATCCCAAAAAGTAAACAAAAGTAAAAGCCTAATATCTTGAAAACCAGTGAATATTTTTCGGTGAAATTTGGTAGATATTCGTTTTCGCTCTTTCTGAACCAAGGGACATCACTTTCATGCCAATTCATTAACTTTTTTGAAGGTGGGAGGGTCCCTTTAAATTAATGAAACGAGAATAACTTCACTTTTGTTTGAGATGGCGAGTAAAAATGTGTTTCTTAATTTCAAATATCTTTGAATTAGTTTTTGTAAATAAAATAACTACAAACGCCTCTGTGCAAGGAGTAAATCAAGGCTTATGAAAATCGTGAGTAGGGATGGGAAAAGCAGAAAAAGGATCACGTGACTAGCGTCCCAACCTTATCTGTAAGAATCTTGGACCCGGCCAAGTTTGGTGTTCTTGGACACGAGGTGCACTTAGGGAGGGGCAGTAAGTCTCCCCGAGTGCGGCCGCTCCCGGTGATCCCTCTGCTCCCTCGGGTCTGCCAAATTGTACAGTGGATCAGCTGATTTACATTGCACGTCGGTCAGCTACAGGATCTAACTTTACCCAGTGGCGTGTTTTTTTTTTTTTAGGATGAGTTGATAATGTGTTCGTAACCGAAAATATATGTGATTCATGTTCCTATGCTTTTTCATTGAACAAATTATTTTTTATTGTTTTAAATGAAAGTAATTCATTGGTTCGATGCGCACGATTGCTAACCCGCGCCCCACTGGGATCTGCGTGTAACACGCCGTACTGGGGGAGGGGTATTCCAAAACTACTGAGCCGAATGTCAAAATTCAAACGGCGTCTGATAGCCTGGAAAAAAACTGTCGAACAAAATCTTATTTCATTGACCTCGAGGTCACCGATGACGTCACAGGTCGCCGGCTTACAAGTCAGATCAGGCTCATTGTTGGTTTACACGCCGTGAATAGGTACTTTAACCCTCGCCGGACCTATTGGTTTTCTACATACGCGCCGGCCGAGGGGGGGGCGGGTACGACCCCCCTCGCCGTTTCGCCCCTGGTGGAGCTAGCGCGTCGCGGAAAAAACGAGCGTGTGCGCCGTTACGAGACGCAGAGATTGGTACCCGATTTTAAGGTCCTAGGTCAACCGGTGACCTCTGAGGTCAGGTCAAGTGCCCCAAGGTACGGTTCAGTTTTTGGTGAATAACTTCGCAAAAAACGGCCGCAGAGCGCCGATTTTGGCAGCATCGTGTTTGTCTCGCTCAGGCGCGTCGAATGATATACTTGTTGTCCGGGTCAGGTCAGCTTGGGGTGTTGACCTCAGGTCAAGGTCAGGTCAGCACCCCCAGGTCACGAAGTTGGTCGAAAGAGGTCATGTCGCATATCATTCGATTCAGCAGGTCTTCCTGAGTCCATTGGTGGCTTTCCCGACTCGCTAGCTCAATTTGATCAAGAGTTATTGACGAAAAACTAATATGACCTTGATGACGTCATAAATGACGTCACGCAAGGTCGACATTGCAAAAGTGACGCATCTAACCTTGCAAGGAGTGCATAAAATCACGATTCTGTGTGCTTGAGATAGTTGGAGATCGTTCCCGGCGCCAGAATAGCAGTTTTCATTTTTCCCCATTGACTTATAATGGTGAGGTCACGAAAATGACCTGACCTCATATGACCTTTAGGAAAAATCCGAGATATACAAGTTGTGGGACTCATAATGGATACTAGATCCTGCAAGTTTCATTTCCCTGTGACATCTCCTCTGGCAGTGAGAGCGTTGCGAAATTGCGACATCTGAAGACCGTGCAGAGGTTCACTTATGACGTCATAGGTCAGTGACCTGACCTGACCTAAAAATGCGGTTGGTGTCAAAAGATGCGGCTTGGATCAAAGGTCAGGTATGCCAAGTTTCAGCTCTCTATCGCCAGCGTGTTCGGAGCTATCGCGAAAAACCCTATGGGGGGGGGGGCGGCACCCGCCCCCCCCATCGGCCGGCGAGGGTTAGATACCCTGAGGTCGCCGAGCTTGTACTTTGATTTTCAGGTCAGGACCAGGCCATCAAAGGTCACGAAAATCTTATATCATGCATCGGTAACGTGACACATGTTTTATGATTCGTTTTGGCCAGATATTTCGAATTCGATGTCGTTTTTAAGTTGAAAGCAAAAAATGTGTATATTGGAACTTGGATGCAGTTAGTTTGAGCTAAGGAACACGATGGTGCTATTAATATTGGTGTACGATGTCAAATACGCAGTGAAATTGATTTTTAAAAGTTGTAATAAATAAATTTTACTATAATGCTTATAACTTGGCTATTTTTGAAGATATCCAGCAAAAATCTTGCTAAAATACGTACTAGAGATGTCAATAGGATACCAACTTTTTGGTATGCCGATACCAAACCGATATGAACTTGTTATTTGGTATTTCAAGGCTAAAACATTTGGTGTCTTGTGGGTATTATGCAGCCGGCCTAATGTAAAAGAGACTGAATGTTTGGTAAAAGTTAAATTATTCTCATTTTCCAAGGTCGATTCGGTTTTAGGTATTTTCTCATGGTTATTGTTGGTGTTTGGTTTGGTATCAGCATCTGATCAGCATCACGATTTCCGTAATATACCTATACTTTTCAAAATTTCCAATGTTTTAAAAACTCGAGACAGAAGTTTGATAGCAGAGTGTATTCGAAGTCCTCTCATGCAAAGACATTGGATCTAGCCTAAAAACTGAGCTCTCGGTCGAACATGATATAAACACATGATAAGAACACGAAATCGGTCAAACATGACGTGACTCTGACGTCATTTCCGGCTGACCTATGGTAGCTACGAAGTTTTAATTTTGGCACAAGGTGTCAAATTGATGCAGCCGAACGTAATAAAAGCTTAGCGTCGATGCGTCAAGTGGTTTAGAAGTTATTGCAGAAAAACGAGAGGGGGCTATGAATACCCCCCCCCCCTTCAGTGCACAGTGGGGATTTTTCCGATCTAGCACGTATTTATTCGTAGAGGGCAAACCATAGGTAGAATTGTAGCCAGATTGTGCACAGATGTTGGCTGGTGTGTCCTGGTGAGAATTGTACCTGTAAATGTGCATAATCAACATAGTATAGGGGGTTCAATTGGACCCCCCGCTCAGCCGGTTGGCCCCTGATCAAGCTAGAGCTTCGCGGAAAAGTCAAGCGTGCTGCCTATGACGAAATTAGGCCGAATATATCCAATTTCAAAGTCCAAGGTCATAAGCTGACTTTCCAAGTCAGTTTAATGACCCAACTAAAGTTGGGAAATCGAGACCTCTTGAAACTTCGCAAAGTTAGGGTGTTATGGGGTATTTTGGGGTGCTGATCACGAATTTCATGTTAGTTTTTATCACAGACGATGTCTTTATGCATTTAGGCCAGGTCGGGTCAGGTCAGGTTAGATCAATTAGTAGGCGTCCTGCCGGCCATCCATAGAAGTGTCACCTACTACTGATAGCTTCGTAACATGGAACGAAGGCACTAGAACTACTTCGTAAATATTCAAATGGCTGCTAAAATCGAAATCAGCACCAAAAACTACCCTAGAAACAAGTAAAACTCGAAAAAGTGAACCAAGGTCATCAAAAGGTCAATGACCTTGACTTGACCTTAACGTGACCTTGACACCCACCATTATGCATGGCACCAACATCATTTCACATATTTGAACGTTTAAAACCACAAAAAGACTGGAAACCGCGGATAATGTGAGCTGGCATACGCCGAATCGCGATTCCGGCCAAACATGGTCTCGAGAAATATGCCACAGGTCAAAGGTCAGTTGGGTCAGAGTCATGAAATTTTTAGGTTAGATGTAAAATTGATGATCTCGAGGGTACCGAAAGTTTCGGCGCGATCGGCCGCTTTTTGCGCGAGTAATTTGCGGAAAACCATGGGGTTTTATCCGACCCCTTCCCCCTCCCCCTCCCCACAAGTGCGATGGTTAATAAGGTTACGGTATGTATAATTTACGCTTGTCATCCTATTCCTAATGAATGTGTCTCAGAAAATATGCATCATATAAATCACGAAGTAAAATTATTCGCCTATGTCCGGAACATACCTATATCGTGCTGTTTGCCCTAGCGCTCCTCGAGTGGGGTGTTAAGATACTCTAATGTGAATATTCCGTGTTCAGGCAAGTTTCGGCAGCCAAACTAGGCGTTGCCTTGTGCAGAAGAAAGTGGCGAATTCGATAGGATATATTTCGGAGTGGAAAAGTGTGGAGAACATTGTTGATTTCCTACATTTATTTAGAATACCATTCCTTCAATATGGTGTCTGTAAGGGTTTTTTTGTAAAGGGCATTTTTGTGACCTTAGTAAGGTTGTGGCATACTTTCTGTTTGCCATTCCATTCCTAATAAAGGTGCCTTTCAGACGATATGCAACTTTAAGACCTCGCAAGATTAAAACCAACAGGACAGGACAATGAAATTGAGCTATACTTTCGGGCCTTGCTGAGCCCATTGAGTAATCACGCATGAGTGTGAACTTTGGGCGCATTTTTCCTAGTTTTGCTGTGGACATACAGATAAAACAATGCCATATATGAAAAATTCAGACATTTCTTAGCCCTACTGACACAAAAAATAAACAAAAATCCAAAAAATATTTTTTGAATTAATAGGCGCTAGATCGGAAAAATCCCCACTGTGCAGTGGAGCGAGAGTTAACCCTCGCCCGCACATGGGGGGGGTGGTTGCCACCCCCCCAGGCAGTCTTTCTGCTCTGCACTCCACATTTTTAAAGCTAGAAGGCTGATTTTTCGTATAGCTGCTCGTCTATCCTTCCTTGATGTCCACTGAAAATTTCAAGTTTCTGTGATTTTTGGTTTCGGAGATATGACCTTGTTTTTCAGGTCATGTCATGACCCAAATGGCCAATTCTCAACATCTTGCGTTTGCCATGGGCCTTGTGAGCTTTTGACACCCTGATTTCGGCCTTTTTTGCCAGTCTTACCTCCCACCTATCATGGAACATGTTGTTCGACGATGTATAGGGGTCAAGGTCAGGGTCAAGGTCAACCTAGGTCATCTAATATAATTGCGTTTTAGGCAAGCTGAATTTACTTTTTGTGAAGTTTTTTGACTGCATTTTTGGTAAAAGCTTCTCAGATCATGATTTCATGTGATATGGACCCAAAAACAATCGGTGCACACATCAGTATACACACAGACACACACAGACATACAAACACATATAATTGACCTTGACCTAACTTGACCTGAAATGACCTCAGCAGCAAAATTCTGGTCGGATAGTGTGACAAAGAGGTTCTAGCTGGCTTGGCACCAGAAAACAGCATCGTCATCGGTATTTGATAAGCAGCGCACTTGATATCCAACGGTGACCCAAAACAGCAATATTTTTTAGTTTGACCTGACCTGCAAGGTCAATGACTGACCTGAGAAGGTAAAACTGGGTATCATTGGATTCGTCTCTTCCCAAAGAATCTTTTTGGTCTTTACTGCTAAGCTCTATCTCCAACAGGAACGAAATGGCGCGGGGGGGGGGGGGTGGCAACCACCCCCCCCCCATGTGCGTTCTAGGATGGGAAAATGGCATGTGCGGGCGAGGGTTAACCCTCGCCCGCACATGGGGGGTTACCCCCTCCCCTCCCAGGTAGTTTTTTTGTTCTGCATTAAACATTATTAAAGCTAGAAGCCTGATTTTTCGTATAGCTGCTCTTCTATCCATTCTCAGCGTCCAATGAAAACGTCAAGTTTCTGTGGTTTTTGGTTTCGGAGATATGACCTGGTTTTTCAGGTCATGTCATGACTCAAATGACCAAAATTCAATATATTGCGTTAGCTATGGGTCTTGTGAGCTTTGGACACCTTGATGTCGGTACGTTTTTGCTATTTTTACCTCCCACCCATCATGAAACATGTTGTTCGACGATGTGCGGATGTCAGGGTTAGGGTCAAGTTCAACATAGGTCACCTAAAAACATTGCATTTTAGGCTTGCTGAATTTATTTTCGTGAAGCTTTTTGACTGCATTTATGGTAAAAGCTTGAAAACTTCATTTATGGATCATGCTCTCATGTAATAGGGACACACAAACCAATCGGTGCACACATCAGTGTACACACAGACACACACAGACATACAAACACATATTATTGCCCTTGACCTAACTTGACTTGAAATGACCAAAGCCGGTAAAACCTAGGATAGTGTGACAAAGAGCTGTTCTAGCTGGCCTGGCACCACAAAGGGCAGCGCCATCGGTATATGATGGGCACCGCACGTGATATTCCAACGGTGGCCCCAAACAGCAGCATTTTTTAGTTTGATTTGACCTGGAAGGTCAATGATTGACCTAATGAGGTAAAATTGGGCACCATTGGATTTTTCTCTTCTCCAAAAATCTGTTGGTCCTTGCTGCGAAGCTCTATCTCCAGCAGGAACGAAAAGGCGCGGTAGGTGGCACCCCCCCCCCCCCCATGTACGCTCTAGGATGGGAAAATGGCATGTGCGGGCGAGGGTTAAAAACACCCGACGGAACATAGAGTGGCACTCAGTAGGCCTGCGCCAGCACGATATAGGTATTTCTGTCGTTGCAGGTATGCAGGTATGCAGGTATGCAGGTATGCATACCTTTTGCAGATATCCTCGCCGTACAGCGGCTATGAAAGCCGAACAGCGGCCGTTGAAAGCCATGTTTTCATTATTTAGTCATGAATGGACGTCAGTCACTACAAAGACATGCCATTACGTGACAGCGCAATGACAAAAGACGTTGGACCGCAGGAGACGGTCAGAATACACTGATACAAAGACACTGGGCAGCTGCAAAGGAGCAGTGCACATTGATACGATGCCCATCAGTTTGATAGTGTTGATATCGACCGTTTTATCAGCTAAATTGATGATTGCTAGATACTCCCGCTCGTTTTTAGAGGCCAAATGGCCTTTGTCGCCGAGGTGCTTAAACTCATGCCACCATTTTGAAACAGTACCGATATGGTGTAACGGAAGTACATCCACATCGAAGTACAAGTTAGGCACCGTTGTTTGCTTAAAATTTTCTATCGAACCACATAAAAATTTAACCTCAGCCCTGGGCCCGATTTCACCAAGTGAATATATTCTTGGTGTACTTTGGAAAAGTACACCGACAAAGTACGACGACAATACTATTCTGTTTCACCACAGGAATATATTCACTACGCCCGCTTTACGTAGTTTGAGAGCCACCGGCGCGCATGCATACATCTTGTCGGCGACATGCATTCACTATGTATATTTTTCCGTATTTAAAGTCGACGAGCTTAAATGCTCAGATATACAATATTATGAAAAAATTCTGGCTACTCTAATAAGAATTAAATTTGCTGATCATACAAGAGGAAGTGCCTAAGGAAATATTGCTAATAATGCTCTTGATTTTTGCTCGGAGCATGACATTCCAAAGCCAAAATGTAAACGATCGGCAGCAAGCCGCGCAGCACAGTTGAAGTTACTGGCGTGTGTGGGTCAAGGTGTGGGTTTTATTGGATTTTGAATTAATATTAATTTTTCTTCCAAGTTACTTCTCATTAAATATTGCTTTAATATTTGTTCACATCTTCTACGCAATGCTGGAGTGGTTTAGAGCAAATGTAAATAAAGCAGAACAAGAAATGGCATTTACTTGAGGCACCTATCTAACTACCGATCACTGATGGTAGCAAGGAGCACGGCCGACTAGCCGACAAGTTATCTGAAATATTACCTGAATCAAGTTTTTAAATAATCGAAGGGTCTACCGACGACTTCAAATATGGAGAATATTTCGGAATCATTCTCTAAACCTAAACGGAAGCGGGAGGCCGGTGATAAATTGAATCATTTGGCCACAACACAAGAGAAATATGGACATTGGACAGCATATGGATACTGCAAAGAAATAGTAAAAGTGGGCGATGAAAACGAATGTAATGAAGCGTTGTGACTTGTGATGCAACATGCTGGGCATGTCAATCAAGGCGTTGCTAGACTGGACTTCAGTTCTTCCTCTCGCCCTCGCCAGCTATTTACTTTCTCTTCGGTAAAACGCTGTGTAAAGAGCACGGTGTAATAATCACGGTGAGAAAGATTTGAAATGCTTTTGGCCTTTTGTGTTATCAAAATACAATGTGAACTGTCGTTTTTTTGAAGTGGAAAACTCAATAATGTAATCGGGAATGCGAATGAAAAAGGGAATTCCCTGTTGTGTTTCTGCATGATGGGGTGATTTTAATCGCAGTGATGCCACGATGAGATAAGCCTTATAAAAATAGCTGTTCTGGGGTTTAATTTCAATACCAGTAAAACGCCTTTTGGGCGACCAACGGAGCGAGCGAGAGGATGGGCCTTGCACGTGCGAAATTGCGAGGGGGTACCTCCAACTAACTTGTGCACTGCACCCTACTAACCGGTCTTTAGCGATGTGCCAAATTTCAGCGCAATCGGCCTAGCCGTTCTCGAGATCTGGAAGCGGCACACTGCACGTGCGCACGTGCAAGCGGGGTCCAAACTGACTTTTGCACGGCACCCTACTAACTGATCCCCAACCGTGTACCAAATTTGAGCGCAATCGGCCCAGCCGTTCTCGAGATCTGGGAGCGCCCCCTGCACGTGCGCACGTGCTGTAGCACCCCAACCTGAACACATGCAGATGAATTATCTGATGGAGACCTAACTGTGTACCGAGTTTCAATTCAATCGGCCCAACCGTTGTGCCGTTATTGAGGTTGCAATTTTGGGGGTTCTTAAAAAATGTCCAACTTTACCACGCGCCACGTGCGGTGGTTGGCAAGAACGCATGGTGGCCATCACACCACAGAACTTTTACGTCCAAGTGACATTCAGTAAAGAAGACCGCTTGTCAATCGGATGTCCCGTTCCTAAGATATTAGCTTTTGAAGAGCGTCCCCACGGCCGGCCGGCCGCTCATACTCAGGATTTTCCCTTAATTCAGTATGAGACTCCGCTCGCTTCGCTCGCTCCGTAATAAGCCCAGACACACGATACCCTATATATCCAGCAAGAAATAACCATTATGACCTCTAAAACTTTTTGCGTAGCCAGTGGCATGTTTTTATCATACGTTGCATCGATGAAGTCATTAAATTTGTAACATTATCATACAAAAAATTGATGTATGCCAAGCTGTTTCTCAAAGTATGCCACAAAAAGTAGCATACTTTCAATGCCAGCAAACTCGGCAAACAGCTGTTGAAAAAGCAGATCGGCGTACCAGAAGTACCTCAAACCTCAAACGTTTGCGGCGGGCGGGCGTTTTTTTGCGGTGTTTATCTTTGGCGGCGGGCGGGCGATGCGGGTGGTTTTTTTTGCGTCGTTTGCGGTGTTAAATTTGTTTGCGGTTGGCGGCCGCTTTTTCGTTTTTTTTTTTGCGGTGTTTGCTTTTGGCGGCGGGCGGGCGATTTTTAGGTGTTTTCGGTTGGCGTTTAGCGGGCGTGCGATGCGGGCGGTTTTATTGTTTTGCGGCGTTTTTGCGTTTTTTGCGGTTTGCGGCGGGCGGGCGTTTGTTTATTTTTTGCGACGTTTTGCGTTGGCGTTTCGGGCGTGCGTTTTGCGCGTTTTGTGGTGTTTGCGTTTTGCGGCGGGCGGGCGTTTTTCACAATTCAAAGTCCAAACCTTCGGGCCACAGCGCTCCTCGAAAAGCGCTGCCCTCGAGTATCCCTGTACGGAGTTTGGTGAAACTGAATATGTCATAATGTGCCAAAAGTGAATATGTACGCCGCCGTAATGGAATATATTCACTTGGTGAAATCGGGCCCTGGCCGGCCTGATCTCACGATCATACGAGTAAAGCCATTGAATGAAAATAACAAATACCTCCTGCTTTGAACAAACATGTCAAAACCAAAGAATATGTATCAGAAACATGACGATTCTACTCATTCATATGTATGTCCATCGTCCACTGTATATGGTGCAGGTCCTTGCCAGCGGTCACGTAAATTTTCATGTTTGATCATAAAAGGTCACTAGCAGCACTTTTTTTCTACAATATCTTTTGATGGAGGCATGATGTAGCAATAAAACACCTGAAATGTGTTCAGGTCATCAATACAGATCGGTTCACGTGAATCATGACATCATCCAGTCAGACCATGACCTTGACCTGAAGTCAAAGCATCAAGTTGAACCTTAAAACGTGAACTTATAGTTCATTCGATGCATCTGGACGAAAGAAACACGATGCGGGCAAAACAAATGTCACCAAAATTATTGACTCCAGAGTTACTGCACAAAAATGGTGCGAAAAGTGTTCCGGAAAGTTCCGCCTGTTTAAATAATTTTTGCCCTCTCTGGGCCCAACCGTTGAACTGAGGTCAAGTCTAAGGGCATCATAGTAAAAAAGCTTAACGAGAGCTATCGAATGCGTATTCCGGAACTCTAGCATTTTTTGGTTCACGAGTTATGCTCCGACTTATGAAAGAAAACTATCAAAGTAATGAAAAATTTTGAATAGTGTTTTTACATTTGGTGACCTGCAGATCTTCACATCGCAGAACCAGATTTAGCGACCAACCAACGAAAGAATTGTCTAAGCATAAAGCGAAGAGATAACTAGACTACAACTCAATAAACGTTTGCTCCGTAGACAGTGATGTTTGAGCAGGGCCAGTGTTCAGTCGCTTTTATTGAAGACCGATTTTTTCACCAGTTTGGCTGCGAGTGTACTGGTTTTTCATAAGTTTCAATAACGTGGGCCTTCCGTGACTGCCCACGTTGCGTGCTTATGACCACGGAGGTGCAGCGGTTCGGCCACCGGTCGCCATGGCAACCAGCAAACAGCGCGCGGAAGTAATAGTGGGCCATCGGGGACCGGTCCTGGCCCCGGGGCAGGGCCACTCGGGTTCAGAGGCCGGCGCGGCACGAACCCGTGCACGTACCGTAACAGGTCAGAGTCAGGGTCTCCGAGACCTTCGGCAGGAGCCCGTGCACGTACCGTAACAGGTCAGAGTCAGGGTCTCCGAGACATTCGGCAGGAGCCCGTGCAGGTACCGTCACAGGTCAGAGCCAGCGTCTCCGAGACCTTCGGCAGGAGCCCGTGCAGGTACCGTCACAGGTCAGAGTCAGGGTCTCCGAGACATTCGGCAGGAGCCCGTGCAGGTACCGTCACAGGTCAGAGGTCAGGGTCTCCGAGACCTTCGGCAGGAGCCCGTGCAGGTACCGTCACAGGTCAGAGTCAGGGTCTCCGAGACCTTCAGCAGGTGTCTGCACAGGTACCGTCACAGGTCAGAGTCAGGGTCTCCGAGACATTCGGCAGGTGTCCCGTGCAGGTACCGTCACAGGTCTGAGCCAGGGTCTCCGAGACCTTCGGCGGGAACCCGTGCAGGTACCGTCACAGGTCAGAGTCACGGTCTCCGAGACATTCGGCAGGTGTCCCGTGCAGGTAACGTCACAGGTCAGAGTCAGGGTCTCCGAGACCTTCGGCAGGAGCCCGTGCAGGTACCGTCACAGGTCAGAGTCAGGGTCTCCGAGACCTTCAGCAGGTGTCTGCGCAGGTACCGTCACAGGTCAGAGTCAGGGTCTCCGAGACCTTCGACAGGTGTCTGCGCAGGTAGGTACTGTGGCCAGGCTCTTCGGGAGCTCAGAGCGGCAGGTGTCCCGTGCAGGTACTGTGGTCAGGCTCTTCGGGAGCTCAGAGCGGCAGGTGTCCCGTGCAGGTACTGTGGTCAGGCTCTAGGGGAGCCCAGAGCGGCAGGTGTCCCGTGCAGGTACTGTGGCCAGGCTCTTCGGGAGCTCAGAGCGGCAGGTGTCCCGTGCAGGTACTGTGGTCAGGCTCTTCGGGAGCTCAGAGCGGCAGGTGTCCCGTGCAGGTACTGTGGTCAGGCTCTTCGGGAGCTAAGAGCGGCAGGTGTCCCGTGCAGGTACTGTGGTCAGGCTCTAGGGGAGCTCAGAGCGGTAGGTGTCCCGTGCAGGTACTGTGGTCAGGCTCTAGGGGAGCTCAGAGCGGCAGGTGTCCCGTGCAGGTACTGTGGTCAGGCTCTAGGGGAGCTCAGAGCGGCAGGTGTCCCGTGCAGGTACTGCGGCCAGGCTCTTCGGTAGCCCAGAGCGGCAGGTGTCCCGTACAGGTACTGTGGTCAGGCTCTTCGGAAGCTCAGAGCGGCAGGTGTCCCGTGCAGGTACTGTGGTCAGGCTCTCCGGGAGCTCAGAGCGGCAGGTGTCCCGTGCAGGTACTGTGGTCAGGCTCTAGGGGAGCTCAGAGCGGCAGGTGTCCCGTGCATGTACTGTGGTCAGGCTCTCCGGGAGCTCAGAGCGGCAGGTGTCCCGTGCAGGTACTGTGGTCAGGCTCTAGGGGAGCTCAGAGCGGCAGGTGTCCCGTGCAGGTACTGTGGTCAGGCTCTCCGGGAGCTCAGAGCGGCAGGTGTCCCGTGCAGGTACTGTGGTCAGGCTCTAGGGGAGCTCAGAGCGGCAGGTTCACAAAAATGGTACAAAGTCAGGGGAAAGTTGGACTAGTTTAGCGGCCACTGAATGCGGGAGAGTTATTCGTTGATAGCGTGGGTGCTAGAGCACGTAGCGCTACCAAATTTCAGACACAACTTGGGGCATCTATTTGACATATGACCTTGGCGTTTTAGGTTCCAGTGAATTGAGGTCAGGTCACAAGGTCACTGAAACCGGTACATTGTCAAAATGGCACCAGAAATGCGCTATTTTTTCATGGAAGCTAGATTTCTTCATCCATTTGATGAAGACTTGCAAGATATGCCTAGGTTACCGAGTGCCAGCATATGCAGCCCAATTTTTCAAACTCTGTTGACTTAAGGTACCATTTAGAGGTCATGACAATATTTTAGGGAAATATGCGCGAATGTGTAAAGATAAGAGATTTGTGCTTTATTTTAACGTTTTTGTGTTGTACTACCATGAGTTACATCTAGGTACTTGGTGTTTGCAAGCTACAAGAACCCTTGGGTCGGGTCAATTGAGGTCTACTTATGTCAAACTACGTTTTTGCTAATAATATGGCACAAAATGAGGCTAGAGGTTCAAAGATGGTGTCGTTGTGTTCCTTGAGATCAGGCGATTCGAATGATATACGATATGATGCATTTTGAATAAGTTAAACTTAGTTACTTACTTTATGTTCACTTAACCCGCGCGGGGCTGGGGTCTCCAGCCGAACGCGCGGGGCTGGGGGGGGGGTAAATTTTACCCCCCCTGTTATCTCCCGAACTAATGGTCCGATTTGGAAAATTCAAACGCCAATCGAAAGCTCTTATCACGAACTACTAAAAACATGTACTTAATTTAAAGTTTGAGGTCAAGGTCAAGGTCAGGTCAAGGGTACAAATTGCAAGTTTCTACAGTATCGGCCTTGCACCGTAGTTGCCGAAGAATGGAGTCATGGACTGAGACTGATCGCCCAAAACGTGTTCTTAGGCTACCAAGACAATATTAGTTGCATACAATATCATTCAGAGGTCAAGGTCAAGGTCAGGTCAGGTCAGGTCAGGTCACCAAAAAACAAAATATAGAAAAGGGCATGTGCGACACATGTTTTATGGGTCATTTTACTCATAGAATTCAATAGGCACACTCAATAAGTGATATGGACCACCTCTGGATGAATTTCAGGTCGAGGTCAGGTCAAGGTCAGGTCAAGTGAGGTCAAATTTTGAAGTTGGTTGTTAAGGCCTAAAAAGGTGTCTATCTGATGCAGTTTTTCACGGCGAATCGAATGGTGCTATTTTTGTTTCCGTACGAGGTCTAGAACTTCCAAAAAAGTCATTTTTCAAAAATTTTGTGTGTCGTGACGTCATAAAATTTTGAATAACTCTCACATTTTTGAACCGATTCTTCTAAAATTTGGTATGTAGGTGCACATAGACCACTTCTCTGACATATATTCCGGTTTTTTCGATAGACTCAAAATTTTGGATTTTATAATGATTTTCCCAAAAAAATTAGTTTTTTGAAAAAAATTAGGCCAAAATCCAAAATTTTCAAAAAACCGAGATAGCCATTTGATAGACAAAGTAAAATTACGTATAACCTTTTTTGTTACGTCTTGATTCCTTTAAAAATGAAGATGTTAGCGGCGTTTGAACTTTTGCCGTTTTTGAGGCGAAAATGGCGAACATGACGTCACTAAAACGTCAATTTCTCAAAAATTTTCCGACGGATTTCGCTCAAATTTTCAGGGAAGGTGTCAAATTGATGTAAGAAAAGGTACTGAAAGTTTGGCGGCGCTGCGCGCCGCCGTTTTTGAGATATCGCAAAAATTCACGAGGGGGGGTAAAATTTACCCCCCCCTAGCCCCGCGCGGGTTTTCAAGAAAAATAATTCATTTAAATTAGTATCAAGGTATATCATTCGATGTGCACGGACGTCCTGACTTCAACGGTGCTCTTATTTTTAATCTATCTTTACTACGTCAAAAGCATAAGCAAAAACTGTGAAATGTTTTTGCGAAATTTTTGCTCGTACCACAAAACCCCCCTAAATATTGACTTAGAGTCACCAAATTTTCACGGAGGCGAGATCTCCTATGTACCCACGTATCCCGTGGATTTGGCGTTTCTAGGTGTCATATGAGCCAATCCCCAGGGGGTCGTACCAGCCCCCCCCCTCGCTGTCCGTGTTATAGAAAAGGCCCTTGCCTGGCGAGGGTTAAATTCAGAACGACGACAAGCATACGTGTTTCACTGCTATGGCGATAGGCTGCGTGTATGGAAGGCGGCGGCTGTTATTAATTGTTACTATGTTGACGTGTTACGCCCCATTAAACCGTTGTCGTTCGTGCCTCAGGCCAGTGTGCAGTTCTACAATTACAAGCGATTACAATCGGGCATTTATCATAAAGCGCAGGCCGTAAATTAAATGATAAACATGGACTGCATTAGCCCTCGCCCGTATCGGTGTTTTTTCCAGCCGCGAACGTATAAGGGGGAGGGGTCTGTTGAACACCTCTTGTCGTTTCGTCCCTGATCGAGCTAGAGCTTCGTGGAAAAAAATGAACGTGTTGCCCGTGACGAGAAAAAGCCGTTGATGCCCAATTTTAAGGTCCTAGGTCATCGGTTGACCTTCCAGGTCAGGTCAATAACCAAAAAATCGAGAAAATCGAGACCTGTTAGAACGTCATAAAGTGTGGCTGCTATTGGTTCGAGGTGCTGATCACCAATATCATGTTAGTTTTGATCACAGATGATGTCTTCATGCATTTAGGCCAGGTCGGGTCAGGTCAGGTTAGGTCAACCAGTATGGGGTCCTGCCGAGCATTCGTAGTAGGTGTCAGCCGCCTCTTTCATAACATGTTACGTACGAAGGCACAAAAACTACTTCGTAAATGTTTATATGGTTGCTAAATTCGAATGCAGCTCCAAAAACTAGCCTAGAAACATGTAAAACTCGAAAAAGTGAACCGAGGTCATCAAAGGTCAATGACCTGACCTGACCCTCAGGTGACCTTGACACACATCCTTATGCATGGAGGCAACATCATGTCACATGTTTGAACGCTTGAAACCACGGAAAGACTGCAAAAGCGCGGCTAATGCGAGCCCACATACGCTGAATCGCGATTCCGGCCAAACATGGTCTCAAAAAGTAGGTCACAGGCCAAAGGTCATTTAGGTCAGAGTCATGAAATTCTTAGGGTAGTTGTACAATTGAGTAACTCGAGGATAATGAAAGTTTTGTCGCGACCCGCCGCATTTTACGCGAGTTATTCGCGAAAAACCGAGGGGGTCCGTTCGAACCCCCCCCTCCTATACGAGCGAGGGTTAAATTGTATTCAACGTTACCGCCACGATACACATGAAACGACCTTTTTTGGAATTTTGAGGAAAAATTTGTCAAAGAAGTTCTGTGAAAAGGCGCATTTGACTTTCTGCATCGAAACACCACATTGTTTTTTATGCGCACGTAAGGACGGAACATTTGTCAAACTAAATATTGCTCATTGGCAAACAGAAGATTTGTCCGTGCTTAGTACCTATTACCAAACATATTCTATCTCTTTTATATAAAAATTGTATATTTAGCTAAAACGGGGTGAAAATAAATGTAGCTGAAACGGGATATTTGTGTAAAAGGGGAAATGGCTACAAATACTTAGGGATTTAATATTTCTGAAACCATACCTATATGGTAATTTGGAAGTCCAGCAGCAATATCGATTATCGCTTATTGTGCTGTTGAACGAACTCGCTGATTCGGAAATTATCGATGTGCTCACATCAGGTAAAGAAGTTTCTGTATATGTCCTATCGTGCCTCTGTACATATATTGCCTTCACCTTTGGCATGTGTTCAATGTGCCAGTTATCAACAAGTTGAACTAGTTAAGGTTTGCCTGAGTAATGCTGCTCGAATGTTCTTTTGTGGGGAGGGGGTACGAGAGATCCTGAAGTGTTTTTGCCATGCATGTTCGCGAAGGCATTGATAGCTTTGATGTTCAGAAAGTCATCATGGGTATTTCTCCAAAGGCTCGGTTTGACCAAAAGCCCTGTTTTGAGCGATCTTGTGAACAGTGATGTGAGCATAAGCTCTAGATATAGGGCTGTGTGGAATCGGGCACTGTTGGCATTGTTAAGTGGTCCTGTCTCATTTACAACTGGACCTTGAGTCCGTAAATACGTCTCTCTCTCTCTCTCTCTCTCTCTCTCTCTCTCTCTCTCTCTCTCTCTCTCTCTCTCTCTCTCTCTCTCTCTCTCTCTCTCTCTCTCTCTCTCTCTCTCTCTCTTTCTCTGTCTCTCTCTCTCTCCCTCTAACGATCGGTAAAACAATTGAAGGAACACCCGAGAATCCGAGAATCCCATGAGGCCAGATTCCCGCGGAATATAGTTTATTCCTCACGAACATAGGTGACAGAGGAAGAGTGGAAGTCGTGATTGTCGTGAAGTCGTTTTTGTCGGAGCTTTCGAGCTGCATTTGGAAACTTCGTTAGCGTATTGTAATCCGGGTTCGGGGGGCGAATTTTCCAACCAATGCTCCCGAACTCCGATTACGACTCGCTGACGAAGGTTTGTGAATACAATTCGAAAGTGACGATAATAACTCAAGGATTCGTTACAATTCGAAAGCTCCGACCCGAGCGATTTCTTGTGGAGTAAAGTCCTCATTTACTTATTGCATTGACAAACTCCAGATCATGTCCATAAGAGTCGTGATGCAATTAGTAAATATGCATCACGTAACTTAGCTACAAACGACGAGTCGAGATAAGTGGGGGACATCTCAAGAAAGGTAGAGTGTTTGATGTGTGGCTCCCGCACTCGCATCCTCAGCTTCAGTCGAAGCTTTCCAACACATTGCATTCAAAACATTATCATACGAAAATGATCAACAACGAACTTCATTGTGTGCTCATACAATCCTAGGCACCTCAAACCTGAAAAGCCAAAAGACCTAGTTACGAGCGAGCGAGCGCAGCGAGCGAAGTGAGTCTTTTCAATATAACGGAAAAATCTCAGTATGAGCGGCCCGGCCCGGCCCGGCCCGGCCTGTAACGCTTTTGAGAGGCTTATATCTCAGCAACCGCTGAACCGATTGGACTGCGGTCTTTTTTTTTGGGTAGCCCCATTACTTCTACCCCGTAATTGACTACTTTTGATACATCTCAGCGACCGTCGTGGCACGTGCCACGTTAAAAGTCAAGGGTGTTCAAGCTGTTTCGCAAAAGTAGTGATTTTGAGAGGCTCATATCTCAGCAGCCGCTTGGGCGATTGACTTGCGATAATTTTTTGTAGGGTAGCAGCATCCCTTCTACCCAAAATAGGATACTCTCGATGTATGTGGGTCACCCCCAGTGCACGTGCAAAATACAACAATAAGAGGTGCCAAATTTGTTCCCATTTCAGTAACTCGGTAATTACTGGGGCGATTTTGCTGAAACTTGGCATACAGGTAAGCACCCACCAGGCAATGCATTCCCATGTGTTGCGGTTAGGGTGCTACTGCACGTGCGCACGTGCAGGGGGCGTTTCCAGATCTCGAGAACGGCTGGGCCGATTGCGCTCAAATTTGGTACACGGTTGGGGACCAGTTGGTAGGGTGCCGTGCAAAAGTCATTTTGGACCCCGTTTGCACGTGCGCACGTGCAGAATGCCGCTTCCAGATCTTAGGAACGGCTGGGCCGATTGAGTTCAAATTTGGCACACCGCTAGCGACCGGTTAGAAGGGTGCTTTGCACAAGCCCGTTGGAAGCACCCTCTCGCCCTTCCGCACGTGCAGGGCTCACTATCTCGCTCGCTCGTTCTTCGCCCAAAAGGCGTTTTACTGGTTTTAGACAGATAAAGAATGCTCTCATGGTGGTCTTTGTGTTTCTGCAGTTTCTAGTTTCTACTGATGGATGTTTTTCTGCTACAAAAAAGTCGTGAACAACACTCTCCCCGCTTTTTAGAATCCAAGATGGCGCCGGCGTGCGGGCGTCTGGCGGCAGTCAGCTGGCTGGCGGCGCTCGTTCAGCTGACTGTGTGTGACGTCACCTGGCCGTCTGGGGTCACCGACCTGCAGCTGTGGGACGTCCTGGATGACCTGGAGCCGGCCATCAGCGGACACCCGATCCGGATCGCCGACCTGGCGATCCGGATGGTGGATATGGAGGGTCAACGGTTCGGCGGCAACCAGAGCGTCTACTGGCAACGCCACGGATACACACAGTGTAAGGAGGGTTCACACAGCGGCCAGTCCAGACTGTCTCCTGGCAACGCCACGGACACACTCAGTGTAAGGAGGGTTCACACAGCGGCCAGTCCAGACTGTTTACTGGCAGCGCCACGGATACACTCAGTGTAAGGAGGGTTCACACAGCGGCCAGTCCAGACTGTCTACTGGCAGCGCCACGGATACACTCAGTGTAAGGAGGGTTCACACAGCGGCCAGTCCAGACTGTCTACTGGCAGCTCCACGGATACACACAGTGTAAGGAGGGTTCACACAGCGGCCAGTCCAGACTGTCTACTGGCAGCTCCACAGATACACACAGTGTAAGGAGGGTTCACACAGCGGCCAGTCCAGACTGTCTACTGGCAGCTCCACGGATACACACAGTGTGAGGAGGGTTCACACAGCGGCCAGTCCAGACTGTCTACTGGCAGCTCCACGGATACACACAGTGTAAGGAGGGTTCACACAGCGGCCAGTCCAGACTGTCTACTGGCAGCTCCACGGATACACTCAGTGTAAGGAGGGTTCACACAGCGGCCAGTCCAGACTGTCTCCTGGCAGCTCCACGGATACACACAGTGTAAGGAGGGTTCACACAGCGGCCAGTCCAGACTGTCTACTGGCAGCTCCACAGATACACACAGTGTAAGGAGGGTTCACACAGCGGCCAGTCCAGACTGTCTACTGGCAGCTCCACGGATACACACAGTGTGAGGAGGGTTCACACAGCGGCCAGTCCAGACTGTCTACTGGCAGCTCCACGGATACACACAGTGTAAGGAGGGTTCACACAGCGGCCAGTCCAGACTGTCTCCGGGCAGCTCCACAGATACACACAGTGTAAGGAGGGTTCACACAGCGGCCAGTCCAGACTGTCTCCGGGCAGCTCCACAGATACACACAGTGTAAGGAGGGTTCACACAGCGGCCAGTCCAGACTGTCTCCGGGCAGCGCCACGGATACACACAGTGTAAGGAGGGTTCACACAGCGGCCAGTCCAGACTGTCTCCTGGCAGCTCCACGGATACACACAGTGTAAGGAGGGTTCACACAGCGGCCAGTCCAGACTGTCTCCTGGCAGCGCCACGGACACACTCAGTGTAAGGAGGGTTCACACAGCGGCCAGTCCAGACTGTCTACTGGCAGCGCCACGGATACACTCAGTGTAAGGAGGGTTCACACAGCGGCCAGTCCAGACTGTCTACTGGCAGCTCCACGGATACACTCAGTGTAAGGAGGGTTCACACAGCGGCCAGTCCAGACTGTCTCCTGGCAGCTCCACGGATACACACAGTGTAAGGAGGGTTCACACAGTGGCCAGTCCAGACTGTCTACTGGCAGCTCCACGGATACACACAGTGTGAGGAGGGTTCACACAGCGGCCAGTCCAGACTGTCTACTGGCAGCTCCACGGATACACACAGTGTAAGGAGGGTTCACACAGCGGCCAGTCCAGACTGTCTCCGGGCAGCTCCACAGATACACACAGTGTAAGGAGGGTTCACACAGCGGCCAGTCCAGACTGTCTCCGGGCAGCTCCACAGATACACACAGTGTAAGGAGGGTTCACACAGCGGCCAGTCCAGACTGTCTCCGGGCAGCGCCACGGATACACACAGTGTAAGGAGGGTTCACACAGCGGCCAGTCCAGACTGTCTCCTGGCAGCTCCACGGATACACACAGTGTAAGGAGGGTTCACACAACGGCCAGTCCAGACTGTCTCCGGGCAGCGCAACGGATACACACAGTGTAAGGAGGGTTCACACTTCACACAGCGGCCAGTCCAGACTGTCTACTGGCAACGCAACGGATACACTCAGTGTAAGGAGGGTTCACACAGCGGCCAGTCCAGACTGTCTACTGGCAGCTCCACGGATACACTCAGTGTAAGGAGGGTTATGGTTTGCCGACTACACTTATCACTGTCACCAATATTGAGCGTAAGTGGAGCCAATTTGGCACAGACACTCACATACTAAGAGCAGGCAGTGATGGTAAAAAGACGAACGAAAAGCGGCGTTTCTGTAGGCCAACCGAGAGTATCAGGCGTCTAAGTCTCTGTAGTTTGTAGGCCAACTGGGAGTATAACCATCCAGCACGTCCCGGCCAACGGATGGCTTTGTTTCGTGGTGAACAACGTTTGGAGCTTTGTTCAGTCGGTTTTTAACTCGCTGAGAGTAGGTAGCGACTTGCTGACAGTTGGCGTTACGGATTGCCACCGTCAGCACTCAGCAGCACTCCACAGCCTGCAACTGTTGTCGCACGCTTACGCTGGAGGTCTTGCGCTGCCTGAACAAAGTCATATGTATAAGCCGGTAGAGAATTGGGATTTTAATGTTTTATTTGGTCAAATTTCACGCAGAAATTTGGAACCCGGCAGGCGGTGGGCCTCCCGGCCACCTTCCGCGCGGTGGGGGGGGGGCATTTCCCCCGTATCTCCGAAACTACTGCGGACGGATCCGGAAAATTAACCCGCGCCCCAGTGGCGGTCTCAGCCAACTTCGCCCTAGTGAGGGGGGGCATATGTTACCACCCACCTCTAACTAAAAACTAAGAGGGATAGAAAGACGCGGTAAAAAGCAGTCGATAGCTCTCAATGCGTACGTTTGAAAGTATTTCAGTCATTTTTCACCTTAGAGCAATATTGGGGTCACCAGAGGTCATCAAAGGTCAAAATTTGCCAATTGTCATTATATTTTTCAGAAAACATGCCGCTATCTCAGGAACTATGGTAGCTAGAATAACGCAGGGAAGAGCAATCGATAGCTTTTGAACTCTTCTTTTGAAAAGATTATTATCAATGTTGACCTCAGGTCAACGGTTTGGCCTCCAGAGGGCAAAAAGTCCAAAAATAGCTGTTTTTACGAAAAGTGTTTTTCGACAATCACTTTCGACTACAAAAAGTCACGACATTTCTATTGCCAGAATCGTGTTCCTCTCGCCGAGACGCGTCGAATGAACTATAATTTGACCTTGAAAGGTCAAGTTGAAAATTTGACCTCAGGTCAAGGTCATGACCTTACCGGAAAAGGTCATGTTGCATATCAGTCGATGCGTCTCAACAAGGCAAACACAATGAGACCATCCCCAGCGTTCTATCTCTTTCCAATCGCGAGTTATTGGCAAAAAACTGTTTATAGCCTCAAGTGACCTCGTATGACCTGTCTAGAGGCTATCAGCAAAAATGACACCTTGGTCATCACGAGTGGACTAAATCATTGTGATTCTGAAATATTTGGACTGTTCCGATGCGTACACACGGATCTAGAGGCATTTTCATTTTTCTCAATTGACTTGTAATGGAAAGGTTTCGCCACTGACCTGACCTTAGGTCACGGATATAAAAAATCCGAGATATACAAATTGTAGGCGCCCATAACAGCATGCAATCCACCAAGTTTGAAACCTTTCTGACAAACACTGCAGGCTGGACATGATTGCAAACTTTTTTTTAGGCTTTGTCAATTAACTTGACCTGGTGACCTGACCTGACATGACCTGGGGTCAAAAATTTCACACATTGTCCAAAATTGATGTACCAAAAGCTACCCCAAGCGGCGCGGCGCTACGCGCCGCGGTTTTTTATTCACACGCAAAAAACGCGACAGGGTGGTAACATATGCCCCCCCCCACTGGGGCGAAGGTTAAAACGGCGTTCGATAGCCCTATCAAATTTGTTGAAAGAAACCAAATTTCGTTGACCTCGGGGTAACCGATGACGTCACAGGTCAGGTCAAAGATAAAATGTTTCACCGTTCACGGGTCTTCTAGGGAAAGCGCTATAACACCGAGTAAAACCCACTTTGTCGAAAATCAGCGATAGGGCGTCAGTTGTCTAGTACATATGTTGCTATTAGAGGTCAGTGGTCATACCAGGTCAAGTCACATGTCAGGTCACCAAGGGTCACCACATGAACCCAACTTTACTAAGGTTGTGCGATGCATGTTTTATGGCCAATTTTGCATTTCCAACTCAATGGTGTTGGTTATAAGACCATCAGGTAGGTACGGTTTAGGTCACTTTCTGGTGGAGTTCATGTCAAGGTCAGGTCAAGGTCAGGTCAAAAAAGGTCAAATTTCAAAGTTGTTAGTTGTGCATAGAATGGGTATTGATTCGATGCAGCTCGCCACGAGGAGTCTTATAGTGGTCTTTGTTTTGCGCTACGAGGTCTAGAATTGCTAAATGAATTGAGTTTGAAAATTTGACGTCATCAATTTTGAACAGTTTTTTTTTTTTCGCTATAACTTGGCCAAAAAAAGAGGCATCGATCTCAAATTTGGTATGTAGATAGAAGGTGGTAGGGACTATCACATATATTCCGTTTTCGAAATTCAAAAAACCTTTTTGGATTTTTCGGCTATTATACTCAAGACATGTATTTTTTATTTTTGGGTTCAAAATCCAAAAAAATCAAAAATCCGAGATAGCAGTTTTGTAGCCCTCTTGATTCTACACCTTTTATGTTGAAACATTTTTCTGTACCTATATCTAAAGCTGTAGGCCTGGCACCTCTTCCCGGAAACCTTTTTTGGGGTCGAAAATGGCAGAAATGACGTCACTCTGAGTCATTTGCGGCCAACATTTCATAGCCTTTGTATTTTTTGTGACAATGTGCAACAGCTATTCACGGGAGGGTACTGAAAGTTAGGTGACGATCGGCGCAGCGGTTCTGGAGATATATCGAAAAAAAAACTAAAGGGGGCAAAAAATGCCCCCCACCACCTGGAAGGTTTTAAACAAAAATCTAGCGTGTACAAAATACGCTAATATAATGTGGGTTATTCCGAGTTGGCTGATCTTACCTTAGGTCTCTGATGTGACCTCACGCTGACCTCTCCCCCCACGTAAGTGTCCTGTCGGCTGCCTCGCCTTTCCCTGTGTTAGCTGACCCCATATGACCTCTATGACCTCACGCTGCCTCCCCCCCCCAGGTAAGTGCCGCGTCGGCTGCCTCGCCTCCCGGTGGTGCGTGGCATTCGAGTTTGACTCGAGCAACGGCTGGTGTCAGCACTACTCTAACCGCGGCGGGGGCCTCGAGGCCGGTGCCTCGACCACCACCACCATGCAGTTCAAGATGCTGAACGGTGAGACGGCGCGCCGCGGGTACCACCGACAACCGCCGGGGACCAGACCGTCCTCTTCCGTGTCAGGGGTGGGGATGGGGGGGGGGGCTCCTCGGTGTCAGGGGGCCCTCCTCGGTGTCAAGGGCCGTCCTCGGTGTCAGCAGAGGGTCCTCTCGGTGTCAGGGGGCCCTCCTCGGTGTCAGCAGAGGGTCCTCCTCGGTGTCAGGGGGCCCTCCTCGGTGTCATTCACGTCCATAGAGCGGTTGCTGTGTCCTCCTTTCAGACGAGTCTTACGCTCTCCCGGTACTTGTATGTCCCTCCTTTGACGCGTTTTATTGAGGCGACCTTGATTGCGGCCCGACTGATGTCATATTCCATCTACTGGTGTAGTTTCACACAGCTGGTGTGGAGGTCGGGCACCTCACGGTTCACCGGGTCAGTGTGATAGGTAGGTACGCGGGATATGCGGTGTAATGCGATATGCGCAAGTGACATCAGGGGGGCACATCCCATTGTGCCCCCCTCTGATGTCCGGTACTTCGCGCCAGGTGTGTTTCCTAAAACCAGCGTCTTAGTGTCACATCTGTGCCCCATGTCGGGGGACATGTGTCATAGGTATATCTCTGACGCCCGATACCCCCTCCCGGTCACCGCTGTGGTTCCATACAGTCGATACGGGGGGAGGGGGCGTGTGCCATATCTGTGCCCCTGACCCCCCGGTACCCGTTCCCGTTCCACACAGGAGTGTGGGGGACGTGCACCATATCTGTGCCCCCCTGACAACCCGATCTTCCGTCACTCACAGCCGGTATCGGTGACGCCTGGTCCTCCCTCCCTGAGGTGTCGGTGACGCCCGGTACTCCATCCCTCTCACACAGCCGGTGTAGGTGACGCCTGGTACTCCATCCCTCTCACACAGCCGGTGTAGGTGACGCCTGGTACTCCATCCCTCTCACACAGCCGGTATCAGTGACGCCCGGTACTCCCTCCCTCTCACACAGCCGGTATCGGGGACGCCTGGTACTCCCTCCCTCTCACACAGCCGGGTGACGCCTGGTACTCCCTCCCTCTCACACAGCCGGTATCGGTGACGCCTGGTACTCCCTCCCTCTCACACAGCCGGTATCGGTGACGCCCGGTACTCCCTCCCTCTCACACAGCCGGTATCGGGGACGCCTGGTACTCCCTCCCTCTCACACAGCCGGGTGACGGCTGGTACTCCCTCCCTCTCACACAGCCGGTATAGGTGACGGCTGGTACTCCCTCCCTCTCACACAGCCGGTATCGGTGACGGCTGGTACTCCCTCCCTCTCACACAGCCGGTATCGTTGACGCCTGGTACTCCCTCCCTCTCACACAGCTGGTGTGGAGGACGTGCACCGTAGCTGTGCCCCCCTGACGCCTGGTACTCCCTCCCTCTCACACAGCCGGTATCGGTGACGGCTAGTACTCCCTCCCTCTCACACAGCCGGTATCGGTGACGCCTGGTACTCCCTCCCTCTCACACAGCCGGTATCGGTGACGCCTGGTACTCCCTCCCTCTCACACAGCCGGTGTAGGTGACGCGTGTCAGATCGACCTGGAGTGCTCCCGGCAGACCCTGAACGCCACCTGTGTGCCGGACGCCGCCACTGGTGGCGCCACCTGCCAGTGCCCCGGCGACCACGTACCGCACCACGGAGCCTGCGTCGGTCAGTCGACATATGACGTCACTGGGAGGCCTGAGAGGGACAAATGACGTCACTGGGCGGCCTGAGAGGGACAAATGACGTCACTGGGAGGCGTGAGAGGGACAAACGACGTCACACGGAGCGTGAAAAGATACAATGACGCTCCCAAAGTCATAAATGACATCGCAACGGAACTAAACTGGCAAATATGACGTTTTAGGGAAGTGTTGGTAACATTCGGTAGTTCTTGATTTTGTGGGTGATAATTGCTCACAGCCAGTTGAAAATATCAGTGTAGGGTTATTTCATGAGCTCGCACATGGGGCAATATTGCTTACGATTCACTAAGCGTGAATGATATGGCTCGAGTAGATCTTTCGTAAGCTTGCGCCCATGTTGAAAATACACCTGACATGATGTATGACATCACTTGAGAAATGTTGCCCACCTGACACCGGGCCGTTCCCGGTGACGTCAGATCCTATGTCACTGACGACCACGGTGGCGACCACGACCACGACCACGGTCACCACCACCACCGTCACCACGACGACCACCGCGCCGGCCGAGACCACCACGGACGCCGCCGCCGCCGCCGCTGCCGCCGCCGCCGCCACCACCACCGCTCCGCCAGTACCCGTCACTGATGGCGCCGTCACCCTGGCCGACATGAGTGTCGAGGTGGGTACTCGGTACCGGTGGGTACTCGGTACTCGCTTCAGGCGGATACTCGGTACAGTTGGGTAGGTACTCATTACTCGCTAGACGCGGATACTCGCTAGAGGCGGGTACTCAACTGAGGTAGGCACTCACTACTCGCTAGAGGTGGGTATTCACTACCCGATAGAGGTAGGTACTCGTTACGTGGTATTCAAAGCCTGCTAGAGGTGGGTAATCGTTAGGTGTGGGTACTCACTACTTGCTAGAGGTGGGTACTCGTTACGGGGCATTCACTACTTGTTACAGGCGGGTATTCGGTACAGGTGGGTAATCACTACTCGCTAGACGCGGGTAATCAACTGAGGTGGGTACTAACTACTCGCTACAGGTCAGTACGCGATACAGGTGGATATTTGTTAGAGGTGGGTATGTACTCGTTAAAGGTTGGTATTCATTAGAGGCGGGTACTCGCTAGAGATGTGTCCCACCGGTCATTTGGAGTCTCACATTTTGGAAAAATGTCGGTATGTTCGGGGCCAATGCAGGGTTTGGCTAGATGACTTCATATGCCCAGATGTTCTCAATCGTGACGTCTATGATCGTGCAACTCTTTATTCGTCGATTGCTAGCATCAGCTGTGTTATGCAGGATCTGCTTTGACTAGAGATGTCAATCGGATACCAACTTTTTGGTATACCGATACCAAACCGATACCAACTTGGTATTTGGTATTTTAACCTTCCAGGCGGTGGGGGGGGGGGGGCATTTTTTGCCCCCCCTTTAGTTTTTTTTTCTCGATATATCTCGAGAACCGCTGCGCCGATCGTCACCAAACTTTCAGTACCCTCCCGGGAGCAGCTAGCGCACATGGTGACCAAAAATTTTTCCAAAGGCTATGATAGGTTGGCCGCTAATCACGTCAGAGTGATGTCATTTTTGCCATTTTCGACCCAAAAAAAGGTTTCGCGGGAAGAGCTGTCAGGCCTACAGCTTTAGGTATACAGAAAAATGTTTCGACATAAAAGGTGTGGAATTAACCCGCGCCCCAGTGGCGGTCTCGGCCAACTTCGCCCTAGTGAGGGGGGGCATATGTTACCACCCACCTCTAACTCAAAAACTAAGAGGGCTAGAAAGACGCGGTAAAAAGCAGTCGATAGCTCTCAATACGTACGTTTGAAAGTATTTCGGTCGTTTTTCACCTTAGAGCAATATTGGCGTCACCAGAGGTCATCAAAGGTCAAAATTTGCCAATTGTCATTTTATTTTTCAGAAAACATGCCGCTATCTCAGGAACTATGGTAGCTAGAAAAACGCATGGAGAGGCAATCGATAGCTTTTGAACTCTTCTTTTGAAAAGATTATATCAATATTGTCCTCAGGTCAACGGTTTAGCCTCCAGAGGGCAAAAACTCCAAACATAGCTGTTTTTACGAAAAGTGTTTTTCGACAATAACTTTCGACTACAAAAAGCCACGACATTTCTATTGCCAGAATCGTGTTCCCCTCACCGAGACGCGTTGAATGAAGTATAATTTGACCTTAAAAGGTCAACATAAAAATTTGACCTCAGGTCAAGGTCATGACCTGACCGGAAAAGGTCATGTTGCATATCAGTCGATGCGTCTCAACAAGACAAACACAATGAGACCATCCCCAGCGTTCTATCTCTTTCCAATCGCGAGTTATTGGCAAAAAACTGTTTGTAGCCTCAAATGACCTCGGATGACCTTTCTAGAGGCTATCAGCAAAAATGACACCTTGGTCATCACGAGTGGACTAAATCATTGTGATTCTGAAATAGTTGGACTGTTCCTATGCGTACACACGGATCTAGAGTCATTCTCATTTTTCTCCATTGACTTGTAATGGAAAGGTCATGCCACTGACCTGACCTTAGGTCGCGGATATAAAAAATCCGAGATATACAAATTGTAGGCTCCCATAACAGCATGCAATCCACCAAGTTCAAAACCTTTCTGACAAACACTGCAGGCTGGACATGATTGCAAACTTTTTTAAGGCTTGGTCAGTTAACTTGACCTGGTGACCTGACCTGACATGACCTGGGGTCAAAAATTTCACACATTGTCCAAAATTGATGTACCAAAAGCTACCCCAAGCGGCGCGGCGCTACGCGCCGCGGTTTTTTATTCACACGCGAAAAACGCGACAGGGTGGTAACATATGCCCCCCCCCCCCACTGGGGCGAAGGTTAAAAGGGCTACAAAACTGCGTTTTCGGTTTTTCGATTTTTTTTATTTTGACCCCCAAAAATAAAAAAATAGATTTTTTGAATATAATAGCCAAAAAATCCAAAAAGTTTTTTGAATTTCGAAAAACCGGAATATATGTTGTTCTAAATGAATCTGTATATAACCTCGCGTTGTGTATTATCTTAACATCTTAACGATATTTCTCAAAAAGTGATACTTTACTTAATTCTTAATGCTACTTCAAAACACCACGGTTGCTCGGTTCCAACAACTTTTATTTCTCTTCTCGTATTTTCACTGCGCAAGATATGCGCCTCGCGCTATGCCTGCTACTCATCCTCGTCTACATCTCCCCCCCCCCCTCTTTGGACTGACCTGTCAATCCAACACATAACTAACTCAGAGACCACCTCCTATGGTAGTGGTTCATCGACACTGAGTTTGACCAGTTTGACTACTGGTCTCGTGACTGTTTTGCCCTTCAGCTTGACTGAGACCACTCTGACATGACCGTCAGCACCTGGCATCACCTCCTCCACACGACCCATTGGCCACTTCCCCCGTGGTGCGGTTAGATCGGTCACCAGCACAACGTCACCAGAGGCGATGTCGATCTGAGGCTGAAGCCACTTCTGCTTCTGCTGCAGGGACGGCAGGTACTCTCGCAGCCATCGTCTCCAAAACTCCGTCGACAGCTGCTGGATTCGCTTCCAGCGCTGTCTAAGAGAGACATCCTCACAGCCGCCAGGTGGCACCATCTCGATGTCTGATGGTCCTGTGATAAAGTTGGCAGGCGTCAGTGGAGGCTCGTCATCAGGGTCAGCAGACAGCACCGTCAGCGGTCTGGTGTTCATGAGCGCTTCTGCCTTGCAAAAGGCTGTCTGGAGCTCTTCATCCGACAGATCGGCATGTTCCAGGGTTTTCACCAGCGCTCTTTTCGCCATCTTAACCATGGCTTCGCAGGGTCCATTGAAATGCGGAGCACCGGGCGGTGTGAATGTCCATTTTGTGTGCGACTTCAGGAGCTCCCGCTGTATTTTGTTGTTGTCTAGACGTTCCACAGCCTGCCTCAGCTCTTTGGAAGCTCGAACGAAACTTCTTCCGTTGTCTGATGTTATCTCCGTGGGTCGACCTCGTCTGGCTATAAATCGCATCAGAGCCCTGACGAAACTGGCAGTGTCCATTCCATACGTCATTTCTAGGTGAACGGCTCGTACTTGAAGGCATGTGAAGACGCATAAGTATCTCTTCTGACGAGCTTTTCCTCGACCCTGCTTCGTAATGAATGGACCCGCAAAGTCCACTGAGCACTTGTCAAACGCACGGTAAGATGGGCAGACTTGAGAGCTCAGTTTGGGTGCCATCACTTGCGTCTCTGTTTTCTGGCGGAGTTTCTGACATGTCACGCACTGACGAATGCAGGCTTTGATCATTTCCCTTGCCGCAGGAATCCAATATCGTGTTCTCAGTTCAGCCAAGGTGTGCTCTACTCCTACTCCGTGTCCTGCATCTTCATGGATTTGTCGGATGATCAGCCTACTGACTGGGTGTTTCTTCGGGAGAAGAATCGGGTGTTTTGCATTGTAGCTGAGGTCCGATCTTTGCAATCTACCTCCGACACGGATCACGCCGAATTCGTCCATGAATGGACTCAGCTGCCTGACTTGGCTCTCACGACATGCTTTTTTGGAGACGAAGTGACCCGTCTGCACCTTCGTCAGCTGCTTCACTTCTATGGGGAAGGACTCTTCCTGAACTTGTTTGACCCAGAATCTTTCAGCTTCTTCTACTTCATCTGGAGTCAGTTCATTCGACTTAGCTCTCTCAAAATCGCTTCCCTTGCTGCTTTCTCTAGACTTGAGTGCGTGTATGAACCGCCATACCCAGGCAGACACTCGGAGAAATCTCGTCCAGCTAGAGTAGTTCTCTGGCTGGAGCCGGAATCCTGATGCAACCGGTGTTGTCACAGCAAATGTTTTCCTCTGTTCCAGCTTGCGAAATTCACTCTTGTCGAACTCTTCCTCGCTGAATTCCTTTCTTTTTGGCCAGCACTGTTCGCCATCTAACAGATATGCCGGTCCATGCCACCACAAGCTGTGGTTCCTTAGTTCTTCCAGACCCAGACCTCTTGTCGGCGCATCCGCAGGGTTGCTTGATCCTGGAACGTGTTGCCACTGTTCCGGTGCGGTGAACTCTCGGATTTCAGCAACACGGTGCGCTACAAATGGCTGAAAGTGAGCCACTTCGTTCCTGATCCAGCATAAGATATCCATGGAATCCGACCAGAAGTATACTTCCTTCAAGTCCTTTCCAAGTGCCTGGCATACTTTTTTGACCAGGCGCATGCCGAGCAACGCTCCCATGAGTTCCAGTCTCGGAATGGTTTGCTTCTTTGCTTTTGGAGCTACTCTAGCGCGTGCTAGAACGAGATTCGAGACTCGAACGCCATCGTCTTCTGACACCACATACACCGCTGCGGCGTATGCTTGCTCCGAAGCGTCGCTGAATACGTGTACTTGTTGTCCAGGCTGTCCTTGAAATGGGTGGATGCATCGAGGCACAGATATGGTGCCGAGTTCGCCCAGCTCGTAAAACCACTCTGACCACTTCTTTTGCTGGTCTTCGGGTAGGACGTCGTCCCAGCCAGCACCATCACTCCAAGTCAGCTGGAACAGCATCTTCGCTCGTAGCGTGAACGGTGCAAATAAACACAAGGGGTCAAACACCGTCGACATCTCTCTCAGAACATCTCTCTTCGTCCAACTTCCAGACTTTGAACTGCGTTTTGTGGCATCCAGTGAGAGACTCATCTCCTGCTGACCACACTACACCTAGTGTCTTCGTTGGGTTTGCTCCTCTGTCTTCGATCCGGTGATGAGAGGTTGGAGCTCTGTCCTGCGCCGGTATCGTTTCCATAACTTCCTGGCTACTTGACTTCCATTTCTTCATCTCCATCCCAGCCTTTTCTAGCATTTCACGAAGCTGAGCTCTAGCTTCAATGGCAGACTCTGCATCCTTGAAGGACGCGATCGCATCATCCATGTAGACATGTTTGCTGACGACTTCTGCAGCTAAAGGAAATTCATCAGCATTCCTCCGTGCATGTTCTTTCAAGACGAACTGTGCCACAAAAGGCGCTGCAGCATTGCCGAAGATCCAGCGTTTGGCTTCATAGACGGTAGGTTCCTCATCTGTCTTCATGTTTCGCCACAATACGCGATGAAACTTCTGGTCTTCAGCCGCCAGTTCGACTTGGAGGAACATCTCACGGACATCCCCAACAAGCGCGACTGGGTGCTGGCGAAATCCGACGAGAGTTTCGATGAGGTCACTGTACAGTGATGGTCCTGGCAGGAGCTGTGAGTTCAGACTCCTTCCTCGGAACTGGGCTGCCGCGTCGTACACAATGCGAATCTTGGTTGATGCCTTGTCTTCACGTATGACTGGGAAGTGAGGAAGAAACCATTCCTTTTTCCCACTGTCCGATCTTTGCTTGGCAGGAACTTTAGTCATGTATCCTTTCCGAACGTAGTCCTCCAAAATCTCGTGATACTTTGATGCTAGATCAACTCCTTGACGACGGAGAGAGTTTTCCAGCCGTACGAGTCGGTGTAGCACAGCTTCGTAGTTGCTGCTCAGCTCTGGTTCCTTCTCGCGCCATGGGACCGCCACTTGATAGCGAGTTCCTGTTTTCTTCAAAGATTCTTCAGCTTTCTTGACTGCCAGCCTCTCTTCACATGATAGCAGGTTGGCTTCAGATGTCTTCACTTCAAGGAGTTCTATGTCCGTCATTGCCTTCATCGCTTGGAGTTCCTCAGAAAGTCGCTTATCCACCAGGTGAGTCCGCAGCGTACGTGCAGTGTTCGTCATGCTCTTCAACTTTTCCAGCTCATACGACTCACCACTCAGCTCCGCTTCACCGATGCAGCCAAAGGCTGTCCATCCCAGTGGCGTCAACACGGCGACCGGGCTTGTTTTGTCTCCAGAAATCGTCTTGATAGGCACGAAGATCGGCATGGTTTCAGCACTGAGACCAATCAGCAAATCTACGCCATCACCTGCCATCTTGGGGAATGGAACGTTTGTCATGTGAGGCCAGTGCTGCTTGATGTCCTCCCATTTCGAACAAACGGAGGCACCTTCCAGGCTGGGAATTACGTTTACGTCCAGCGACGCCTGAAAACTGCTATGCAGTGATGATATCTCGACAGAGCCTGACATCATGCTGACGTCGTTTCTTCCGCTAACAGTGCCAAGCTCAAAGTGTACTTCTTCGCCTTTCAGGCCCAGTTCATCAGCAGCAGCCTGGCTGAGAAAGCTGGCGTCCGAACATGGATCCAGTAGTGCATTCAGCTTTAGGGAACGATTTTGGCACCGTACGACTACTGGAGCCGTTTGGAACGCGATCTTGCCGTTTTTCTTCTCAGGATCCAAGGATGCGACGTTGAAACTTGTACCAGGGGTGACTCCACTTCCTTCCGAGTTCCCTGGAGTTTCCACGCTGATGTGCTCTTGAGCCGTCCGTGGTATGAATTCTCGTGCCTGATGATTCATCTGCTGGCGACTCCCTTGCACCCACTTCCCTGTTTCTGATTTGGCATGACGTGGCTTTTCACTCCCATTGGCATGCAAGAGGCTGTGGTGGGTTCCTCCGCATCCTTCTATACTGCACCCAGGAAACTTCCGGCAGTTCATCCCTCGGTGTTTTCCAGCTAGGCATCTGAAGCATATTCCTTCACTTTTGCAGAAGCCGTATCGTCTGGCCACATCCCAGCTTTGCAGTTCAGCGCAGCTTTCAGTGGGGTGTTCCGCCTGACACACCCAGCAGCTCGGTCTGCTGGTTGGACGACTCGGCTGTTTCCGGGAAGAAAATGTCTTTTTCTGTCCACGAATCGTTTTGAACGTCGGCACATTTCTCTCCTTGCTTGAAGTAGTGGTTTCCTTTGCCTTTTTCTCCCACATTGCCTCTTCAGCCAACCAATTGGCAAATACTTCAAAACTGTCTTGCCGGCCCACAGTACTGAGCCATCTGTGGTAGTTTTTAATGTAGGAGTGGTGTAACTTTTCCGATACCAGCATGTAGAAAGCTGACACTTCTGACAGGTCACCCTCCGAGCCACTTTCTTTGAGACAGGTGACGAGACTCAGTATTTTGTCAGAGTATTCTTCCAGTCTTTTGGTGTCGTTTTCGTCTATCTTCGGATAGCTTCGAATTTCGTTCATCTCGCTCCTTACTCGCCTTTCCCATCCACCGTATTTTTTCTCCAACTCTTCTCTTGCCTTTGTGTATCCTGATTCAGTCAACCGGTAGCGTTCTACTATCCGAAGAGGGTCGCCACTCAAACTATTTTTCAGATACACCATCTTAAGTTCCGCTGAAACGTTAGCGTTGCCCACAAACGCGTCGAAAATCGCACACCAATCACTGTACCCTTTGTGTCCATCAAAGTTGGGCAGTTCGGGTGGCTTGATTCCTTTTATGGCTGTTTCATTTGTTCCATGACGATTCTGACTTTTTTTCTCGTTCTTTCCTTCCGTCACTTTTTTCTTGTTCTGCCTCTACACTGGTTTCTGCAGCGGAACTGTTCTTTTCACAATCGATGTTTTCTGTCAATGCTCTTCTAATGTATCTGCTTGTGACATTCACCGACTCTTGAACGCTAGCTTCCACGCTGTGATACATCTCCCACAAGGGGCCCGATTGCACTTCACCACCGTTTGTTTCCTCCCAGATCGCTTCCACCACATCCAGTAGTTCACCGGCCTGTTCTCCGAGTTGGCTAGTAATCGCTTGCAGCTCTGCTACTGATGGGCTTTGGCTTCCAATTAGATCATTTAACTTGCTCTCACTCATACGAATTTCCTTCAGAATCCGTTGTTTTGTTCTCATTTTGCTCTCTGGCTTCTGTCTGTCCATAGCTTCTTCATTCGATGGATTAGCCATTCTGCGCGGCTTTCTCATGTCTGGGTCACATGCACCAGGATGTTCTAAATGAATCTGTATATAACCTCGCGTTGTGTATTATCTTAACATCTTAACGATATTTCTCAAAAAGTGATACTTTACTTAATTCTTAATGCTACTTCAAAACACCACGGTTGCTCGGTTCCAACAACTTTTATTTCTCTTCTCGTATTTTCACTGCGCAAGATATGCGCCTCGCGCTATGCCTGCTACTCATCCTCGTCTACATACAGTCGTCCTCAAAATTATTCATACCCTTGTTAATTTACGACATATTTTGCTTTTTTGATGAAAAGAAAACATTTTGTCGAGCTTATTTATGATTTATATATGACCAACAGGGGAATGAATAACAGCAACATACAACTGACAAAATATTCAGTTTCAGGTCTGTTTTATTCATGAATCTTTGAAAACACTCATGTTCAAAAATATTCATACCCTTGGTTTTCAGAGTTCAGTGTCTTTCTTCAGTAGTCGATAGCATATCCTTTGTTCCTTATTACTGCTTCTAGTCGGTTCCTGTAGGTGCTCACAAGCTTGCCACACGTTTCCTGTGGGATTTTGGCCCATTCTTCCCTGGCGAAAGCCTCCAGCTGGGTCAGGCTAGTCGGTTTCCTGGCCGTCACTCGGGTCTTCAAGTCCTGCCATAGATTCTCTATGGGATTCAGATCAGGACTCTGACTAGGCCACTCGAGGACGCTGATGTCATTGTCCTCGAACCATTCCTTGACTACTTTAGCCGTGTGTTTGGGATCATTGTCTTGCTGGAACTTCCAGTTGTTGCCAAGTTCCAGCTTCTCTGCAGATTCCTTCAGGTTTTCGTCCAGAATTTGGATATAGTCCTCCTTTCTCATGGTGCCCTGGATCCTGACGAGGTTTCCTGTGCCGCGGGAAGAGAAGCATCCCCACAACATGATGTTTCTGCCACCGTGCTTGACGGTTGGCACCGTGTTCTTGGGATTGTAGGCCTCTCCTTTACTCCTCCAAACATATGCAGCATCCATGTGTCCAAACAACTCCAACTTCGTCTCATCAGACCACAGGATGTTTGCCCAAAAGTTGGAATCTTGCTGCATATTGCCTCTAGCAAGGCTCACCTGGCCTTTGCTAGAGGCAATATGCAGCAAGATTCCAACTTCTGGGCAAACATCCTGTGGTCTGATGAGACGAAGTTGGAGTTGTTTGGACACATGGATGCTGCATATGTTTGGAGGAGTAAAGGAGAGGCCTACAATCCCAAGAACACGGTGCCAACCGTCAAGCACGGTGGCAGAAACATCATGTTGTGGGGATGCTTCTCTTCCCGCGGCACAGGAAACCTCGTCAGGATCCAGGGCACCATGAGAAAGGAGGACTATATCCAAATTCTGGACGAAAACCTGAAGGAATCTGCAGAGAAGCTGGAACTTGGCAACAACTGGAAGTTCCAGCAAGACAATGATCCCAAACACACGGCTAAAGTAGTCAAGGAATGGTTCGAGGACAATGATATCAGCGTCCTCGAGTGGTCTAGTCAGAGTCCTGATCTGAATCCCATAGAGAATCTATGGCGGGACTTGAAGACCCGAGTGACGGCCAGGAAACCGACTAGCCTGACCCAGCTGGAGGCTTTCGCCAGGGAAGAATGGGCCAAAATCCCACAGGAAACGTGTGGCAAGCTTGTGAGCACCTACAGGAACCGACTAGAAGCAGTAATAAGGAACAAAGGATATGCTATCGACTACTGAAGAAAGACACTGAACTCTGAAAACCAAGGGTATGAATATTTTTGAACATGAGTGTTTTCAAAGATTCATGAATAAAACAGACCTGAAACTGAATATTTTATCAGTTGTATGTTGCTGTTATTCATTCCCCTGTTGGTCATATATAAATCATAAATAAGCTCGACAAAATGTTTTCTTTTCATCAAAAAAGCAAAATATGTCGTAAATTAACAAGGGTATGAATAATTTTGAGGACGACTGTATGTGATAGCCCCTACCGCCTTCTATCTCATACCAAATTTGAGATCGATACCTCTTTTTTGGCCAAGTTATAGCGAAAAAACTGTTCAAAATTGATGACGTCAAATTTTCAAACTCAATTTTTAGCAATTCTAGACCTCGTAGCGCAAAACAAAGACCACCATTAGACTCCCCGTGACGAGCTGCATCGAATCAATACCCATTTTATGCAAAAATATCAACTTTGAAATTTGACCTCTTTTGACCTGACCTTGACCTGACCTCCACCAGAAAGTGACCTAAACCGTACCTGATGGTCTTATAACCAACACCATTTAGTTGGAAATGAAAAACTGGCCATAAAACATGCATCGCATAACCTTAGTAAAGTTGGGCTCATGTGTTGACCCTTGGTGACCTTTGGTGACCTGACCTGTGACCTGACCTGGTATGACCAGTGACCTCTAATAGCAACATATGTACTAGACAGCTGACGCCTTATCGCTGATTTTCGACAAAATGCGTTTTACTCGGTGTTATAGCGCTTTCCCTAGTAGCCCCGTGAACGGTGAAACATTTTATCTTTGACCTGACCTGTGACGTCATCGGTGACCCGAGTTCAATGATATTTGGTTTCCCTCGACAAATTTGACAGGGCTATCGAACGCCGTTTGAATTTTCCGGATCCGCCCAGTAGTTTCGGAGATACGGGGGGGGGGCAAAAAAGTGCCCCCCCCCCCACCCACAGTGATGCAAATGGGTTTCACGAGTGGCCATAAATACGAAAAAGGCCCAAAATTCAAGTTTACTTAATCGAATAAATCGTAATATGGTCAGTCAGGCAAATGTTTGGAGTGTCTGAAAAAGTATGATTTTAATGTTTTTGTCAAAACCGGCCTCGTGTAGGATTGTCAGAAGTCGAGACATTTTCGATGTCGTAAAATGACTGTCAGATACTCGCAACTTCAAACGCCGCTAGCGTGCGTTCATGTCATACAAGCTGCAAAAATTATACATGAAAATGATCCCCGAAACCTGCTGCTTCTAATGCCACGTCATGAAAAGCCGTATCTATTTTGGTTTGGCGGTGAGCTAACTATTTGTTATCATGTTGCAACCGCAGTTTTTTACCAAAAATAATTGCTTTCAATTCACCTACAGCACTTAACACAGTGTGTGCCCGTTAGTGCACCATATCATAGCATTCCCTAATCATTTTTGAGTCGCATCGTGAAAGAATTAAGGCGCTAGCCAGGGCTGACCGGCGCTACAGAAGTTTCGTCCGGCACGGTCGGGTGCCGCGGCGCAGCGGGCGGCCCGGGCGGCCGCGCCGCCGCGCCGCCCGGACGCCGCGCGGCGGCACTCACCCGCCCACTGCGCGCCCACTGCGGCACCCGACCGCCCGGACAAAAACCTCTGTAGCGCCGGTCAGCCCTGTGATAGCGCCTTAATTCTTTCACGATGCGACTCAGAAATGATTAGGGAAGGCTATGGTATGGAGGACTAACGGGCACGCACTGTGTTAAGTGCTGTAGGTGAAACGAAAGCATTTTTTTCTTAGTAAAAAACTGCGATTGCTCACGATGATAAATAGTCAGATTACCGCCAAAGCGAATGAGATACGGCTTTTTGTGACCCGGCATTAGAAGCAGAAGGCTTTGGGGATCATTCTCATGCATATTTTTTTCAATTTGTACGAAATGAACGCAAACCAGCGGCGTTTGAACTTGCGAGTGTCTGACCGTCATTTTACGACCAAGAAAATGTCACGACTTCTGACGATGATACACGAGGCCGGTTTTGACAAAAACATGAAAACCATGTGATTTCAGATGCCCCAAACATTTGTCTACTCGGCCATATCGCAATTAACTCGATTTGGTAAACTTGACTTTTGGGTATTTATGGCCACTCGTGAACCCCATTTGCATCACTGTGCCACCGCGCGGAAGGTGGCTGGTAGGCCCACCGCCTGCCGGGTTAATCCTAATGTATGTACTTGGTATTTTGTTGGTATTATGAACCCTCACTTATGTATAAGAGGCTGAGAAATTGGTTAACCCGCGCCCCGTAGGGGGGGGGCCGAAACGGCCCCCCCTGTCCTTTTCGGTCGATATCTCCTAAAAGGCTGGAGATATCGCCACCAAACTTTCAGGACTTCTCCGGGCATCAATTTTACACATTGTGACCAAAAATTTTTTTTCCAGAGGCTGTGATAGGTTGGCCACAAATGACGTCAGAGTGACGTCATGTTCTGTCATTTTCGACCGAAAAAAGACCTTCGCGAGAAGACCTGTCAGGACTACAGCTTTGAAGATACAGAAAAATGATCAAGAAATAAAAGGTGTAAAATTGACAGGGCTACAAAACTGTTATCTCAAATTTTTGAAATTTATGAGTTTTGACCCCCAAAAATCAAAAAAGCATTTTTTTATATATTCGCCAAAAAATCCAAAAAGTTTTTTGAATTTCGAAAAAAAAACGGAATATTTGTGATAGTGCCTACCGTCTTCTATCTACATACCAAATTTCAGATCGATACCTCGTTTTTTGGCCAAGTTATAGCGAAAAAAAAAACTGTTCAAAAATGATGACGTCAAATTTTCAAACTCAATTTTTGGCAATTCTAGAATTCGTAGAGCAAAACGAAGACCACCATTAGACTCCCCGTGACGAGCTGCATCGGATCGATACCCATTTTATGCAAAAATATCAACTTTGAAATTTGACCTAATTTGACCTGACCTTGACCTGATCTTCACAAAAACGTGACCTAGGCTGGCCCCAAAGGCTGCCTAACCCACATAATCGCATTTGTCATGTAAAATGGACCATAAACATGTATCACACGACACATTCATATTGTGACCCCCGGTGACCTGACCTCGCTGTGACCTGACCTGGTATCAGTGACCTCAGATAGCAAGGTATGTGTTTGGCGAACAATGTACCATCGATGGTTTTCAATAAATTACCAATTTACTCGCTTTCACAGCACATTTCTTGAATTGCCTGTGAACGGTGAAAATCTGACCTTTGACCTGACCTGTGACGTCATCGGTTTGACCTAGGTCAATGAAATTTTGTCACAAGGTAGTTCCCGGGTGGGGCTATCGAACGCCGTTTGAATTTTGAAAATCGGCCGGTAACTTTCCGAGATCTTAGGGGGGGGGGCCGAAACGGCCCCCCCCCTACGGGTGGTAGGGTCCGCCGGTAGCCCTACGGGGCGCGGGTTAAAAGTCGGCATTTCCCTCATGTTATGAAGTTGGTTCGGTATCGGCATTTCCTTACGGTTTATGCTGTTTTTTGGTTTGGTATCGGTATTCAGATTTTCTGTTAATAACATCACTAGGTTTGTCACATCACATCACTATCCATCATTTCGGTTGGAGATGGATCGGGGACATTGGGGAACTATTTAGATTTTTCAGCACGTCCCGTAGGTACATGGTTGGAAACATTGGGAAGACCTTAGCCCTCGCCGGCCGAGGGGGGGCCGGGTGCCTCCCCCCCCCCATTGGTTTTTTTTTTCGCGATAGCTCCGAACAAGCTGGCGATAGAAAGCTAAAACTTGGCATACCTGACCTTTGATTCAAGCCGACACCAACCGCATCTTTTGACACCAACCGCATTTTTAGGTCAGGTCACTGACCTATGACGTCATAAGAAAACCACTGCACGGTCTTCAGATGTCGCAACTTCGCAACGCCCTCACTGCCAGAGGAGATGTCACAGGGGAATGAAACTTGCAGGATCTAGTATCCATTGTGAGTCTCACAACTTGTTTATCTCGGATTTTTCCTAAAGGTCATATGAGGTCAGGTCATTTTCGTGACCTCACCATTATAAGTCAATTGGGAAAAATGAAAACTGTTATTCTGGCGCCGGGAACGATCTCCAACTATCTCAAGCACACAGAATCGTGATTTGATGCACTCCTTGCAAAGTTAGATGCGTCACTTTTGCAATGTTGACCTTGCGTGACGTCATTTATGACGTCATCAAGGTCATATTATTTTTTCGTCAAAAACTCTTGATCAAATTGAGCTAGCGAGTCGGGAAAGCCACCAATGGACTCAGGAAGACCTGCCGAATCGAATGATATGCGACATGACATCTTTCAACTAACTTCGTGACCTGGGGCCGGGGGTGCTGACCTGACCTTGACCTGAGGTCAACACCCCAAGTTGACCTGACCCGAACAAAAAGTATACCATTCGACGCGCCTGAGCGAGGCAAACATGATGCTGCCAAAATCGCGGCTCTGCGGCCGTTTTTTGCGAAGTTATTCACCAAAAACTGAACCGTACCCTGGGGCACTTGACCTGACCTCAGAGGTCACCGGTTGACCTAGGACCTAAAAATCGGGTACCAATCTCTGCGTCTCGTAACGGCACACACGCTCGTTTTTTCTGCGACGCGCTAGCTCCACCAGGGGCGAAACGGCGACGCCCCTCGGCCGGCGCGTATGTAGAAAACCAATAGGTCCGGCGAGGGATAACTTCCCTTAACAGCTTCCCGATGCTCCCTAAATAGCTTCCCATTGGTTTCAATGGAGGCTGATGATACGCTGGCTTTTCCCAGACTTCCCTATCTTTATTTACTAGGGAAACATTCGGGATTTCGGAGCTTTCCCTGTTTGTTGGGTGCTGCCTTTCACTGCGCTATGACGTCATTTGGGGCCCGGGACGGCACGGGATGTTCCTCCCTCGCCCGCACATGCCATTTTCCCATCCTAGAACGCACATGGGGGGGGGGGTTGCCACCCCCCGCGCCATTTCTTTCCTGTTGGAGATAGAGCTTAGCGGTAAAGACCAAAAAGATTCTTTGGGAAGAAACGAATCCAATGATACCCAGTTTTACCTTCTCAGGTCAGTCATTGACCTTCCAGGTCAGGTCAAACTAAAAAATGTTGCTGTTTTGGGTCACCGTTGGATATCAAGTGCGCTGCTTATCAATACCGATGACGATGCTGTTTTCTAGTGCCAAGCCAGCTAGAACCTCTTTGTCACACTACCCGACCAGAATTTTGCTGCTGAGGTCATTTCAGGTCAAGTTAGGTCAAGGTCAATTATATGTGTTTGTATGTCTGTGTGTGTCTGTGTGTATACTGATGTGTGCACCGATTGTTTTTGGGTCCATATTACATGAAATCATGATCTGAGAAGCTTTTACCAAAAATGCAGTCAAAAACTTCACAAAAAGTAAATTCAGCTTGCCTAAAACGCAATTATCTTAGATGACCTAGGTTGACCTTGACCCTGACCTTGACCCCTGTACATCGTCGAACAACATGCTCCATGATAGGTGGGAGGTAAGACTGGCAAAAAATGCCGAAATCAGGGTGTCAAAAGCTCACAAGGCCCATGGCAAACGCAAGATGTTGAGAATTGGCCATTTGGGTCATGACATGACCTGAAAAACAAGGTCATATCTCCGAAACCAAAAATCACAGAAACTTCAAATTTTCAGTGGACATCAAGAAAGGATAGAGGAGCAGCTATACGAAAAATCAGCCCTATAGCTCTAAAAAAATGTTGAGTGCAGAGCAGAAAGACTACCTGGGGGTGGCAACCCCCCCCCCCCCCCCCATGTGCGGGCGAGGGATATAGCAGTAACGACCGCTCGGAAATATTCTGTCAGGGCTCGTGTTTTCATGGTGCTGCGGTGGCAACTAACAGGCTTAGGGATCTCGCGGAATGTCCGTGCCGTTCGATAGGATATCTATAAACGATCGGGAGTTTCTAAGCATGATGAATCTCGAGACTCAATGCCCAAACAACGTTAGGCGGTGCGGGTGGACATCGATAGCAGCGCCTCTAGCGGTCACTAGGGAAAGCTGGGCTGTAGGCGACGAAATACCGGCTGAGTTGTCAAACGTTGAATAGGTTTATAGACATCCGTCTTGTGAAAAAGGTGAACTTTTGCCTTCAATATTTCTACAGGCAATTTTAGAAGTGATCTTCACATCTAACAAAACCGTTTAGATTATTGTATTCACTTCAAGCCTTCCTTATTGTTCTTGACGATGATGCTGGAACTATTTATAATAAGTGTTTCTAGCTTAGTAAAAGAATATATTGCTCAAACGATGGAAAAAACATAATATGAAAATTTTAAATGCAATTTTCTCTAATAATTATTCGTACAATCTCTACACATCAAGGAAAATTTGCACACTAACTGATAATTCAAAGTTCTTGGGGCCAGATGTTTTCTTCTTTTCTTACGTCGCCTCAATGGCCGCAAATACACTTGTGATAACGCCTATCGAAGTACTGAGTTTTCTTGCGCAGCCACCTGGGACAAAATTGAATATCCCGCTTGAGATAAGAGAAAATTGCTGACTGGGGATGAAATCTGTCAGAAATTCACCTGGTGTGTCGTAAATCCAGTTTCCCTCCTTCAGGCCCAGTAAACATGCCGACGTCGGCCCGACGTCGGCCGACGTCGGGGTGACGTCGGCATCTCGGCATTGGCATGATGTCGGCCCGACTTCGGTCCAACCTCGGCACGACATCGACTGGATGTCGGGTATGCCCGCATGTACCGACGTCCAGCCGAGGTCCAGCCGACGTCGGACCGAGATCAATTGCTGAGGTGCAGCCGACGTCGGGCCGACGTCGGGGCGACGTCGGACCGACATCGGCCGCTGTTTTGACCGTTAAAATAATATAAAAAGCATGTTTCATGTTTCATAAAGAGCTTCTGTATTCAAAATATCCTCAGGAAACTCAAATCTTCCCCCACGCCGCAACCCCCTGATCCGGACTGGACGGGAAACTTTATCCCATTTGGGATTGTCCGTAAGCCGAGCTCGCCCGTAGCCGGGTACGGTGAGTGCTTGGGGGCTGCTTGGCCTATCCTTTGGTCAGGCTCAGCCCCGGCAACTCACCAGGGCCGGGCCCAGTTCATATAGAAAGGCCAGTCGGCAAGTGTCACTTTGCCAAAGTGCTACTTATCAAAGGGACACTTTGGGAAACGTTGGTGTAGGTGTGTTAAGGGTGGTTATATGAATCCATTTGTGGGGTCGCCCTTTCCAATAAGTGTCACGTAACAGCAATGGGACTCTATATGAACTGGACCCAGGGTGCTCGCCAAGAAGACCAATGCCTCCATCCTATCATCCTTCCGGCTCTGAAATGGTCTTGTCAGACCGAAAGGGCATAAACCAACAAAACAAACTAAATTCGTTATCTGGCTGCGTGGTGTAGTGGTTAAGCGCACAAACCGTGCGTTCAAATGACTCGGGGTTCGAATCCCATCGCCGGCTGATGCTTTTGGCGCGTTGTCCCAGTAAACATGCCGACGTCGGTCCCGTCGGTCCAACGACAAACGATCTCGTCAACCTCGGCAGACGACCTCGGCCCGACGTCGGCTCGACGTCGGCTGGACTTCGGCTGGACGTCGGTACATGCGGGCGTACCCGACGTCCAGCCGATGTCGGGCCGAGGTTGAACCGACTTCGGGCCGACGTCGGCATGTTTACTGGGGGGGGGGGTGATGTTAGCTGGTCTTAAACGATCAATTCCATGATCTTCACACGTAACCGAGCCGGTGTGACCCCTTCGTAGCTTCCTGGTTCATAAATGTCACTTATTCTTCTCGAAAAAGTTGATAAAGTTCCACAGGTCTTTTTGGGAGACTTTGGGAGAAGAAGATAGAGAGGCGTGCCGCTTAGATCATTAGTTCCAGCTCCAGAATCCGGTGGTACACGATGTATACCGTCCTCTCCTTCAACAGCGATCCTCTCCGTCCTCTCTTCAGTCCTCTGTGCTCTCCTCCGACAGCGATCACTGCCATCTATTGGGTCCCCTGCTAACCACAGTTTCTATCCGACAGACCGTGTCCGTGCGACGCCGCCATCTATCAGGTATCCTGCTCTGCTATCAACAGTCCCTGTCTGTGTCCGGCAGGCCTGCGACACCGCCAACACGGCCATCTATCGGGTACCTTGATTACCACAGTCTCTGTCTGTGTTCGGCAGGCGGAGTGACCGTGTGACTGCCATCTATCACAGGGCAGAGTGGCCCTGTGACGCCACCATCACTGCCATCTATCGGGTACCCTGCTAACCTCAATCTGTGTGCGGCAGGCTGAGTGGCCCTGTGATGCCGCCATCACTGCCATCTATCGGATACCCTACTAACCTCAATCTCTGTCTGTGTGCGGCAGGCCGAGTGGCCCTGTGACGCCACGCCATCACTGCCATCTATCGGGTACCCTGCTAACCTCAGTCTCTGTCTGTGTCCGGCAGGCCGAGTAGCCCTGTGACGCCGCCATCACTGCCATCTATCGGGTACCCTGCTAACCTCAATCTCTGTATGTGTCCGGCAGGCCGAGTGGCCCTGTGACACCGCCAACACTGCCGTCTATCGGATACCCTGCTAACCTCAGTCTCTGTCTGTGTCCGGCAGGCCGAGTGGCCCTGCGACGCCGCCAACACCGACGTCGATGTCGAGGCGTGCAGCTTCATGGCGCAGTTTGCGGTGCCCGACACTGCCCCGGAGATGTGGAGGAACACGCTGGCCGGCTCGTGCGACCTGGCCCGGGGACGCTGCAAGTTCCCCACCGTCCTCTCCTCAGACTCATCGGACGTGGGTGAGTCGCGGACTCGCGAGACCCACGGTCATAGATCGAGACCCGGAGTCGGGAGACCCGGAGTCGCGAGACCCGGAGTCGCGAGCCCCGGAGTCGGGAGCCCCGGAGTCGCCAGTCGTCAGAGCGCCCGACTCGAGACGTCTGACGCGGGAGCGCCCTAGTCGAGAGGTCTAAAGTACGGACGCGGGACTCGAGATGTGGGCATTTTAGAACACATTGTCAGGATGTGAACGTATGAATGAGCACAACGGGAGGTAGCCAGTCTCGTCTTAGGTGAGAGTTCTTTATTATGGGCGCAGGACCCCAGCTGTCGGTGTGTGTATGTGAGTCACCTGACTGACATTACACGCTGCGGTACTAGGCGTCACTGGCTCCCGAGGGTATGACATCACTGCTCCCTTCACTCCCCGCTAGTGCAGTTGGCTCGTGGCGCGTCCTGTACGGCTGCGGATGCTTCTTGTCCTTTCTCTGTGTGTCTGAGGTCCCCCTCCAGCGGTCAGGGGTTTCCCGTATGGAGGGCTGGCTCTTCGTGTCTGGCCCCGCTGTAGTGATGCACCCCTCCCCGCGGTCAGGTCCCCGCCGTATCGATGGCTGGGGTTTCCTAGTTCCTCTCTATGTGTCTGCCCCCTGTGATGTCTCCCTCTCCGCGGTCAGGTCCCCGCCGTATCGATGGCTGGGGTTTCCTAGTTCCTCTCTATGTGTCTGCCCCCTGTGATGTCTCCCTCTCCGCGGTCGGGTCCCCGCCGTATCGATGGGCTGGGGTTTCCTAGTTCCTCTCTATGTGTCTGCCCCCTGTGATGTCTCTGTCAGGAATGGCTATTCCTGCTCAGTGTTGTGTCCCCCCCGTTGTGTGGCGCTGGGTGCGCCTCTGCCCTTCTGTGGTGCTGGGCGCGCCTCTGCGTGTCTGACTGGCCGGTCGGCCGGTCGCCGCCGTCCGGCGCGCGCCGGAATACAGTTGGATAGCCGCGTCCGAGGCGTTTGGAACGGCGTGTGGTACGAGCCGGGCGAAGCCGAACCCACGGCTGGAATAGTGAGAGACACTGACAGTCTCTCTCCCCGCGCTCAGGTCCCCGCCGTATCGAGGGGTAGGTTTCCTGCCCTACCTCTCGATAACCCCTGTTTGTCTGACCTCCTGTGATAAACCCCTCCCCTTCCCGGCGGTCAGGTCCCCGACGTATCGAGGGGTGGCGCAGCGCCGGCCACTTCTTCTTCAGCTCGCCGGACTTTCTCTCGCCGCCGCCGGAGATCACCGACGCGTACGACGCCGGCCCCGCGACTACCGGAGACCGATGGAGATACGACTGCTCCACCTACGACGGCACCTCGACCGTGCTCACAGGTGAGGGTCGACCGTGCTCACAGGTGAGGGTCGACCGTGCTCACAGGTTAGATGTGGGCGGAGAAGAGCGGGGAGATGTAAAGGGGAGAGCGGGGAGATGTAAAGGGGAGAGCGGGATATGGAATTGGAGATATAGGGGATGAGAACGTTGAGATATAAAGGATGAGAACGGGGCTACAGAGACGTTCCCACTGAGAAGGGGAGGTACAGAGGGGAGAACGGGGAGGTACCGTGGGGCAGAACGGTGAAATACGCTGGTTTAATTGATGCTGGACATTTATAAATGTAACCACGCACACAATCCTTGTGTCAATTCCAATCATTTTGTGTGCGGCTACTCCGGTCTTCAGACCTGAAGATATCGCTGTCGTCTTATTTTTCCCAATCTCCCTGACCATGGTGGTGTCTTCCCCACCCCCACAAGCGCTCTTGGTGAGGGTGTCTCTCTGACGTCACTTCTCGCTGGCAGGTATACTGGGTGTGGCCCGAGAGGACAAATACGACAACAACATACCCCGCGACATGGACCTGATCCAGTGCACAAGGTTTTTGGACATCTACCTGCAGGTGGACCCGGCGGTCGGTGCCGTCCTGGACATCGCCGTCAATGTGAGAACTGCGCCGCTGCTGGGGGACGGGTGGATGGGGCACGGCCCTGGATATTGCCGCCAACGTAAGAGCCGCTCTGGGACAGGGATGGACATCGGCGCCATCTTGCATAAGGGCCACACCGCTGGGGCAGGGCATAGGGTGGGTCACCGGCCTGTGCATCGCCGCCAGTGCGAGGGCGACTACCGCTGACCTCCTGATTGAACTTCCCCACCGCAGGGCGACTGACCCCCTGACTGAACTCCCCCACCGCAGGGCGACTGACCCCTCCGCTGCCCTGCCGGCAGGGCGACTGACCCCTCCCCTGCCCTGCCGGCAGGGCGACTGACCCCCTGACTGAACTCCCCCAGCGCAGGGCGACTGACCCCCTGACTGAACTCCCCCACCGCAGGGCGACTGACCCCCTGACTGAACTCCCGCCCCCCGCAGGGCGACTGACCCTCTGACTGAACTCCCCCACCGCAGGGTGACTGATCCCCTGACTGAACTCCACCACCGCAGGGCGACTGACCCCCTGACTGAACTCCACCACCGCAGGGCGACTGATCCCCTGACTGAACTCCACCACCGCAGGGCGACTGATCCCCTGACTGAACTCCACCACCGCAGGGTGACTGATCCCCTGACTGAACTCCACCACCGCAGGGCGACTGACCCCCTGACTGAACTCCACCACCGCAGGGCGACTGACCCCCTGACTGAACTCCACCACCGCAGGGCGACTGATCCCCTGACTGAACTCCACCACCGCAGGGCGACTGACCCCCTGACTGAACTCCACCACCGCAGGGCGACTGATCCCCTGACTGAACTCCACCACCGCAGGGCGACTGACCGCCTGACTGAACTCCCCCACCGCAGGGCGACTGACCCCCTGACTGAACTCCACCACCGCAGGGCGACTGACCCCTCCCCTGCCCTGCCGGCAGGGCGAGTACCGGTGCCCGGCTAACCACGTCGTTACGGGCGTCTGGTCTCTGGACAAACACTTCCTGTCACCGGAGAAGGCCAAGTGCTCCCGGCTGGTCTCCGGCACGGTCAACGTAGACGACCCGGCCTGCGTGATGACCGGCAGACACGCAGGATCCAGCGTGGCCATCTACTGGTGAGTGGCGGAACTAGAACTGCCAGCTGCTGCCACCTACTGGGGAGTGGCGGAACTAGAACTGCCAGCTGCTGCCACTTACTGGTGAGTGGCGAAACTAGAACTGCCAGCTGCTGACACCTACTGGTGAGCGGCGAAACTAGAACTGCCAGATGCTGTCACCTACTGGTGAACAGAAGTGAACAAGTCCCGAACGCGACTATCGACAGCTGCAAATTGTAGTGATGTTTTTGTGAGAGTTAGCTTGGAGGTGGTATGCTTGCACTAAATCCCTGTGGCATGTATGTAGGTAGGTAATGAAAAGCTACTGAGCTTTATCAGTTACGAAGATATAGAAGTGCAATAATGGTGAGTTTGTCACATATTTCTTGCGTCGTAATGATAGAACAGGTATAACTAACTCAAAAATGTAAGTGCACCTTTAAGTCAGCCTATATGTATTCTGAAACTGGATACCGCGTTTTCTCAGGAACGCCTGCGTGCAAGATAGCGGACCGTTCGTGGTGACCGGTCTCCGGCTTAGTGACGTCACGGTGAACGCCGAGAGCAAGCAGTGGGAGCTGCGCTGCTGCCCGGTCACCGGTCCGGCTACCACCACCACAGTGTCCTAGGTCACTCCAAGATGGCGGCCGTCCTGCTGCCCGGTCACCGGTCCGGTTACCACCACCACCGTGTCCTAGGTCACTCCAAGATGGCGGCCGTCCTGCTGCCCGGTCACCGGGCCGGCCACCACCAGTCTTTTATATCTATGGCCATTGGCCACCACCGTTTTGTAGGTCACAGCAAGATGGCGGGCATCCTGCTGCCCGGCCACCATCGTTTCGTAGGCCACAGCAGGATGGCGGCCATCCTGCTGTCACCACTGACCAGGAGTATGTGAGCAGAGGAAATGCTTATTACAAACGGATTATGATGCTGAGCGAATAAGAAAATCAGCTCGTGATTATGCATTTACTTGCTCATTTATTCAAGGTTTTGGCTATTAGGTACACTAATCACCACGCAGCATGAAGTAAAGGTAAGGATTATCAATTATCATGAACAACATGGAATGGACCGAAACAAGTTGGTGATAGTGGTTTCAGGTTTGGACTGAACGTGCCTTTTATTGCGATATTTGAATATCAGCAATGTTAGTTTTTTTGGCAACCTTTTGCCATTGTGTGTCCTTGTCTGAAATGTCTATGACACTGGCACTGTTTACCTACTCTTTTTCTTTTCTTTTCTTTTTCGTTGAGCATTAGCTCTTGCCAGATTCTATTCATGTAACTTTATTTGGCCCCTGTTCGCCTGAGTGCACGTTTGATATGAAAGAATTACCTATATTTAATTTCGGCTGCAATTGAGTAATAAAGCAATCATTGTTTTGACTTTTTGACTGAAAAATAATGGGACAGCTGTGGACATCTGAGACATTTACTGTTTACAAGAGCACGTCTGAGTCTGTCCCGGCGACAAACAGCTGAGTCTGTCTCGGTGACAAACAGCTGAGTCTGTCTCGGTGACGATTGTCGACGGTCGGTGAGTGTGACGTAACGATAGATTGAGCCAGCAGCTGGCGGCTCTTGTTGCTGAACTCGTCGAATTCTGTGATCTTAACCTTCGCCCCAGTGGGGGGGGGGGCATATGTTACCACCCTGTCGCGTTTTTTTCGTATAAATAAAAAGCCGCGGCGCGTAGCGCCGCGCCGCTTGGGGTAGCTTTTGGTACATCAATTTTGGACAATGTGTGAAATTTTTGACCCCAGGTCATGTCAGGTCAGGTCACAAGGTCAAGTTAACTGACCAAGCCTAAAAAAAGTTTGCAATCATATCCAGCCTGCAGTGTTTGTCAGAGAGGTTTCAAACTTGGTGGATTACATGATGTTATGGGTGCCTACAATTTGTATATCTCGGATTTTTTATATGCGTGACCTAAGGTCAGGTCAGTGGCGTGACCTTTCCATTATAAGTCAATGGAGAAAAACGAAAATGCCTCTAGATCCGCGTGTACGCATAGGAACAGTCCAAATATTTCAGGATAACAATGATTTGGACCATCCGTGACGACCAAGGTGTCTTTTTTGCTGATAGCCTCTTGAAAGGTCATCCGAGGTCATTTGAGGCTACAAACAGTTTTTTGCCAATAACTCTCGATTGGAAAGAGATAGAACGCTGGGGTTGGCCTCATTGTGTTTGTCTTGCCGAGACGCATCGACTGATATGCAACATGACCTCTTTCGGTCAGGTCATGACCTTGACCTGAGGTCAAATTTTGAAGTTGACCTTTCAAGGTCAACGTATAGTTCATTCGACGCGTCTCGGCGAGAGGAACACGATTCTGGCATTAGAAATGACCTAGCTTTTTTTAGTCAAAAGTTATTGTCGAAAAACACTTTTCTTAAAAACAGCTATTTTTGGAGTTTTTGCCCTCTGGAGGCTAAACCGTTGACCTGAGGTCATTTTTGATAATGACCTTATCAAAAGAAGCGTTTAAAAGCTATCGATTACTTTTCCCAGCGTTTTTCTAGCTATCATAGTTCCTGAGATAATGGCATGTTTTCTGAAAAATATAATGACAATTGGCAAATTTTGACCTTTGATGACCTCTGGTTACCCCAATATTGCTCTAAGATGAAAAATGACCGAAATACTTTCAAACGTACGCATCAAGAGCTATCGACTGCTTTTCACCGCGTCTTTCTAGCCCTCTTAGTTTTTGAGTTAGAGGTGGGTGGTAACATATGCCCCCCCTCACTAGGGCGAAGTTGGCGGAGACCGCCACTGGGGCGCGGGTTAATCGCATTGAAAGTTTCGCGGAAGGGTTATTGAACTGATTGTACAGCAGAACTCACATATCAATTTTCACCTTTATGTTGCGCTCTGCTGAGCTATGGTGTATGAAAAATAGCACGCATCAAGCAATGATTTGGTAACAGCGGTGGGGTGCGTGACTCCTGAGCTATGTAGGTACAGTAGGTCTACTAAAAAAGTCCCCGGCTCCAGAGGCGGCCGGCCGGCCGAACCCCCGGATTCCAGCCCCGACTCTATTGCGCAGGCCGCGGCAGTGACACGGGTCAGGTCGCGGCGCCCGGCGAGTGGGTCAGTTGGCGGCGGCCGGCCGTGGAGTGAGGACGCCGTGTGTGGGGCGCAGAGATGCCGCAGTGCAGAGGAGGGGAAGATAGTGACTCAGCACGATGCCGGAAACGATGCCGGAAACGATGCCTTTGTGATCTAAATTAAACACCTGCACTGCAGTGCATATCCTCCCTTGCCCCATTCCTATTATATCGTAATCCTTCAATAATCCGTAATGACCATTCAACGCAAGCAAGCAAACAAAACAACCCGTTTAGTGGCGACATCATCTCAGATAAAAAAGCGACAGTGATGATTAGAATTGACTTTGCGCGAGGGCAAATCGAGGGGTATATATGTATCATATGCCGAGTATTTTATTTCCATCTAGCAAATTAAGATTGGGGATCTTGTCCAACAAGTCAGCGGCCGTTCTAGACACGGACAAATGCTTTGTTTTCGGTCGCATCATTATCTGCAATAATTCGAAGCGAGGTTTAACCCTCGCCAGCCGAGAAGAAGGGGTGGATGCCGCCACCATGCATTTTTTTGCGGTAGCTCAAAGCACACTGATGATAGAAGGCTGACATTTCATATGCCTTACATTTGATTCAAGCCGGATCATTTAACCACGTTTTCATGTCAGGTCACTTAACTATGACGTCTAACCTCTGTAAACTGCACGGTTGTCGGTTATAAAATGATGCAAATCCATAATGCACTTAGTGTCATGATATAAGCATAATGGGAAAGTATGGAAACTGTTAATTTGGCGTCGGAAATGAGCTAAAACTATACCTCATGCACATGAAATCGTGACTTCATACATTCTTGGCAAGGTTTAATGCTTCACTTTTGCATTGTTCACCTTGCGTATCGGAGTGCTCGTCAATAGGAGTGCTTCGTCAATAACTCCCGATCAAAATGAGCTAGCCAGTCGGGACAGCCATCAATGGACTCTGCAAGACTTACCGAATCAAATGTTACGCAGCATGTCCTCCTTTCAACAGCTTCGTGACCTGTGTTGCCCTAACATGACATTGACCTAAACATCCTAAATTGCTTCACCTAAGCAAAAAAGCATATAAATCGACGCGTCTGAGAACACTGAACAGAAAACACGATTGTGTCGAAATGACGATAATGCGACCTTTTTTTGCTAAGTTATTCACCAAAAACCGATCCAATGCCTTGGGGCCCTTGACTTGCCCTAAGAGGTCACTGATATTTTAAAATGGGGTGACAGTCGCTGCGTCACGTAACGACGCAAGCGCTCGTTTTTTTCCGCGAGGCTCTAGCAATTAGCTCAATTATAGGAGCTAAACATGGGGATGGGGAATCGCTCCCTTCTCACTCACTATTTGGCCGGGATAGTGTTCGCAATTATTGTTAAAATCTAATATTTTAAGATTTCAAATGATCCATTTTTCCCGCCCAAGTCTTTCAATTCAAGGTCATAACACCAGGTCACGTCAAGTGACCTTACCTCAAGGAAAGTTCCTGTGCTCATCATATCTAAATACATCGACTAACCGATCGCTTTAGAACCTTCAGTGATTTCAATGGGCAACAGTATATGTATTTGAAACGTTTACTTTGCAAGTTTGACATTGCTGACAGAAAGGTCGGGTCAATTTTGAGATCGTTAAAGTCAATGGGAGAAAGTTGAACTGCGCTTTTTTTGGACGGAACGCATAATAAACACTCTGAAAACATGTGGTGCCTGATGAGATACAATTCTGAATGAGAAAATTGTTTGTTTTGTTGGGAGCCATCTTTTTCGGCCTGAGAAGGTCCTTGCAGAGCTATGACATAACTATGCTCTGGTGTAGTAATTTGGTTGTGCGAGCCAGCGACAGTGATCTGCGGACTCCGGAAGCGTGACTGTTCCCGTGGGACGATTGCCCTGTCGGGCGGTGCAGCCGTCTCCCCAACGGTCACCCGAAGAGGGTTATGTGTCTTGGAATGGAACCGACATCAACTACAGGTTGGCTGGTGGGGTGACCTCCACTGTCCAGAGAGGGAAGCATGAAGACTAGGGGCGATGCGGATTGGTTTTTCCTGAGGATAGCGAGGACGGAAGGAATCTAGCACACTTGACCCTTCCTTATACTGAATGTATCTCAGGCTTTTAAATCTTCTAAGCGTTTTTTTCTCGACATCGTCAAGGTGCCATTAATAAAAATATGAAATCCGGGAGGATAAATTAAATATAGAAATTGTGGCCAACAGATCATTATCAGTTGCGTTCAACATAGGTACTCGTAAGCATGATCACACACCCAGCTTACACATGAGCCATGTAATAAATATTTTTGATAGACATGCTTAAGTTATGAAATCATCTAAAGTGTTAGTAAAGTTTCACGATACGGATCTAATATCCTGCTATCCATCATGACCATTTCTGGTCAGGTCATGTCTTTTAACATAGGCATGTCTTTGAACATAGGCCAAATTCTTCAAATGACCTCCCTCGCCGGCACAGGGAGGGAGGGAGGGTTGATGCAACCCCCCTCCAAGGTTTTTCGCGAATAACTCGCGTAAAAAGCGGCCGATCGCGACGAAACTTTCAGTACCCTCGCATTGATCAATCTTACACCTACCCTGAAAATTTCATGACCCTGACCCAAATGACCTTTGACCTGTGGGCTGTGACCTCTTTTCCGAGACCATGTTTGGCCGGAATCGCGATTCGGCGTATGTCGGCTCGCATTAGCCGCGCGTTTGCAAGCTTTCGTGGTTTCAAGCGTTCAGATTTGATGTTGCTCCGATGCATTAGGGTGGGTGTCAAGATCACCTGAAGGTCAGGTCAGGTCATTGACCTTTGGTGACCTCGGTTCACTTTTTCGAGTTTTACATGTTTCTATGCCAGTTTTTGGAGCTGAATTCGAATTTAGCAACCATTTGAACATTTACGAAGTTAGTTTTGGTAACTTCGTAACATGTTACGAAGCTGTCAGAGGCGGATGACAGGTATTACGAATGCCCGTCGTGACCCCTACCGGTTGACCTGACCTGACCTGACCCGACCTGGTCTAAATGCTTTAAGACATCATCTCTGATCAAAACTAGCACGATATTCGTGATCAGCACCCCGGAAAACCGCATAGCAGCCACACTTTACGACTTTCTAACAGGTCCCCATTTTCCCGATTTTCGGGTCATTGACCTGACCTGAAAGGTCACCCGATGACCTAGGACCTTAAAATTGGGTATCATCGGCTTCCTCTCGTGACGGGCAGCACGCTCGTTTTTTCCGTGAAGCTCTAGCTCAATCAGGGGCCAAGCGCGAGGGGGGGGGGGTCGTGCCACCCCCCCCCCCCCTTGTGCCGTCGAAGGATGCAAAATGGCCTGTGCCGGTGAGGCTTTAAGATCAACTTTTGATTCATTCGAAGCGTTTTGATAGGAGGAACACGAGGCTGGTAAAATTAATTTCATGCAGGTTTAGCTTAAAACTTTTAGTGTTTGTGGAAAAGCAATTGGTTTTCTCATAATACCGATGGTGGCAGTTGCTGTTATTTACGTGCTAAGCCGTTGACCTTAATTAAATCTGACAATATTATTCAGACATAGCGGTAACCGGGCTGCTTGTTGTGTTAGGTTAGGCTCTTTCGGTCGATTTCAGAGTGGGAAGGATGACAGGAATTAGGGGGAGACAGGGGGCCTGGGCGGGAGTCCTGAGCCTCATGCTCCGCTGGGGCCGAGCCCATCACGTGGGTTGGATTGCCCTGATACATGGATAGCCCTGGGCGGTGTTTCACGGCCCCGCGCTGCAGCACGCTGCGCTGCGCTGCCATGCATTGTAGCGGCGGTTGATATGAATTCGGCTCCACGCAAGCGTTACGAGCTTCCGAGTCTGTTGATGTTTCAATGGAAATAGGAAACCCAATGCACCGGCGCGCACAACGCATCCTGTCCAAGCAAAATTTTACCATCGATGATCTCTGGTGACATGACCTTTTGCTCTGAACCGATCTAAAATTGGCTGAAGTATTTTTCTTCTTTTTGCTACTTTCGACGCTACTTCGAATACCACTTAAATGCCCAAAGCTGAGTTGTAAGAATGATGCTCAATCCCCATTTCCCCTCCAACAGGGCGTGAGAGTCTAGGCATTCCTGTAGGGCACGGGCTAACAATGACTATCTCATAATCATTGTGGCCATGAACAATGAACATCTACTGCCATTCTTTAACACCGGTTTCGCTGCGCTGAGCGGTGGCCGTCTCGTTTGTTGGATTCTACAGCTGGCTGGCGGAAAGCGTTACCGGCCGCCCGTCCGCCGCCCGCGGGCCGGACCGAGCGGTCCCGCTGACCCTAACTGACCTGATACCGGCGCGATACGGGACAGGCATACGGGGGTTCGGCTCAGCGAAGGCAGCGCCCACTGGTGCTGGGGACTTTTTTAATAGACCTACTGTACAGGTATCGAGGGTTTTAAGCGTAGGTTTTGCCTTTCCGGCTATATCTTTTTCGTCTTCAGCTTTGTAGCCTTGAAGATGTGACCGATTTATTCGTATAACTTCCTTTCATGAGCATGGAAAAAGGTTTGATCGTATGCCGGCTAATTTCGGAGAAATTAAAAGAAAACCTCAAAATTCGCCGTTTGGGGCGTTCTGACCGCGGCTTCCCTACAGTCGCCTATGACTACAGTGGTGCCACCCGACGAGTAGGATGCTGAAACACAGAGGCATGAATGAATCCAGCGCGTGGTGAACGGTGGATAGAGGCTTTTTTGTTTTGTTGGGTTAGGCCCTTTCGGTCCATTGGGACCATTTCAGAGCCAGGAGGATGATAGGATATAGGGGGAGACATTTACCGGGGTTACATGAGCACAGTATATATATATTCCCGACCGGGGCTGGGAAAATGCGTTTTATTCACCGAGGTTTTTGTGCGGAGGACCGAGTGCCGGTAGGCACGGGGTCCGTAGCCAAAAACCGAGGTGAATAAAACTGCATTTTCACAGCCCAAGGTTGGGAAGAGATTTACCACATGCCGTACCGGCGTAACAGTTTTTATTATATTTGTATTTTTTTATTGTGGGGCTGCGTTAAGAATGAAAAATGATATTCTATACTTTTCCCTTATTTTGGGTTTGAAAAAGCTGAGGATGAAGATGGCGAAGTGCCAGAAGTTAGAACAAAGAAGTATGTGAAGTCCAGCAGGAGTGAGGAAACCGTGAGGAAAACTGAAAATTGAGTGAAACGCTGAATCAAACGCGTCTTGAATGCTAGCTGGATCAATAAGTTAGAACAAAGAAGTATATGGAGTCCAGTGCAGGAGTGAGGAAACCGTGAGGAAAACTGAATATTGGGTGAAACGCTGAATCAAACGCGTCTTGGATCCCAGCTGGAACAATATCAAATGTTTCATTGTGGCACGTTAAGATGCCTCTCGCATTTGAATTGTTCGTTTTTTGCGTGCGTTATGTAGCGATAATGACTATCCTGACCATGTTCTGCAGCAATAAATAAATTGGCAATTGGAACGATAACCTTGTTTATAGTTGAAGTATCGTTGACAGCAAAAGTAAGTAAACACGCAGTCACTTACTTTTGCTGCTGCTGTTAGTGAACACACAATCCGTAAATATCTTCTTTGGAATTGGTTCTTCCGCTCAGAATATTCAGTAAAACTTTGTCTGGGAAAATCAAAAAGCCCTAGGGCCGAATCGTTTCCCAAATACCTTCAACATTAGCCGAGGCGGGCCGAAGCCATTTCCCAAATGCACGTGCTAATGTTAAAGGGATATCTCGGCATGTGGTAATATATATTCCCGACCGGGGCTGGGAAAATGCGTTTTATTCACCGAGGTTTTTGTGCGGAGGACCGAGTGCCGGTAGGCACGAGGTCCGTAGCCAAAAACCGAGGTGAATAAAACTGCATTTTCACAGCCCAAGGTTGGGAAGAGATTTACCACATGCCGTACCGGCGCAACAGTTAATATCATATTCATTTGGTATTATATATTATATTCTTAATATGGTGTTAATATTCTATTAATACTATGTTCATATTTATAGTCACCGCGATTATTTTTGGTGTTTTTCATTATTGGGCGGCGCTGGCCGTTGAGTATGAAAGATGAAATTCCTTACTTTTCCCTTATTTAGGGATTGAAAAAGCTGAGGATGAAGATGGTGAAGCGCCAGAAGTTAGAATAAACTATAAAGATATGGAGTCCAGCAGGAGTGAGGAAACCGTGAGGCGTGAGGAAAACTGAAAATTGGGTGAAACGCTGAATCAAACGCGTCTTAGATCCCAGCTGGAACAATATCCAAATGTTTCATTGTGGCTCGTTAAGATGCTTCGCGCATTTAAAGTGTTCGTTTTTTGCGTGCATTATGTTGTAATAATGAGTAGGTACTCTGACCTTGTTCTGCAGCAATAAATACATTGGCATTGGAACGATACCTACCCTTGTTTAGTTGAATTACGTTGACAGCAAAAGTAAGTGAAAACGCCGTCACTTAATTTTGCTCACTTCTGCTGTTGCTGTTAGTGAACACACAATCCGAAAATATCTTCTTTGGATTTGGTTCTTCCGCTCAGAATATTCAGTAAAACTTTGTCTGGGAAAATCAAAAAGCCCTAGGGCCGAATCGTTTCCCAAATACCTTCAACATTAGCCGAGGCGGGCCGAAGCCATTTCCCAAATGCACGTGCTAATGTTAAAGGGATATCTCGGCATGTGGTAAAATACGTATTTAGCCGCCAATGCGAATAGGAACGCGTTACCGACTCATGTAGCCACCTGCTAGTACGAATCGGCGATCCGATCCGCGGTTACATGAGCAAAGCAAATACGTCCCTTGTGAGAGATGTGGTAATTTGGGTTTTGAATTAGCATCTGAACTTTCAAGATTGATGACTGCATTTTGGTATTCATTACGTGCATCAGATATCATATGTCAACAGGGGCTCCGCCACGGTTTTGGGATTGGGGGGGTCCGACCCAAAACACAAAACCTCACTGGCGGATCCAGGGTGGCATTCAAGGGGATTCCGCCCCCCCACCGCAGCGCCCGAAATCGATGAAAAATTGCCGTTTTTCTAGAGTACAAAGAAACTTAACAATTTTATTGGAAGAAGCTTGCTTTGACCTGCAAGACCAAGGGTTAGATTGCATAAGGAACCGAAAACCGAGGAGCAGAACCCTATTGACACCGACATTCATTGCGGCCTCTCAAATCGACGTTCTTGAGGAATGGAGGCCAGTGTTGCGCGCTCCAAAGGCGGTATTGGCCATCAGAGAACGCAGTGGGCTCTCAGTGACTGGCATGGGCTTGGGAATTCAGGGACCTACATAGGCCCTCAGGTATCTACGTAGGCTCTAAAGCCAGTGTAGAGTCCTCCTAGGCCGTATACTTAAAGGAAAGCTCAGTGCTTTAGCAGTTATTGTAGAGATTTGAAAGCCCTTCCCTCATATAGCAGCACGGGGTCCGACTGACAATTGACATTCAGTCTCTGTGATGAGTGTGACCTATCCTGGCCTGAAAATGGATATCAAAATGCTCCACTTCAATCAATAGTCAGACAATGGGGATCCTGTTGGGATTGTGACTTGTGAATGTCCTACCTCTACGAACCTGCATTCAGAGCCCTGTGCAGATTATTTCAGATTACCTCAGAACGGTGTGAGGATGCTTAGATTAGTATGGTGCTCTGCAAGAGCGACATGGACATTGGACCCCCCCCCCCCCCCGACACTATAGGATGGCCTCACATTGAAAGAGCGATTCTTAGATCGATTTGAAGCTCTCTTAGGGCAGGTGTTGTGTCTAGAAGGTGTCCTACAAGCTGGACTCCCCTCGCAAAATAGTGAAAATTATAGCCAAATTCTAGCATGCCTAGCTAATCCTAGCCATCTGAAACGCATTCCTAGTAATAACAAAAATGGTGGAATGATGACACTCCCATGTATGTAGACCGGTGAGTGTCACTGTCGAGTACATACTTCGTCTGCTATGACATTATAAGGGTTCCCTACATTTCTAGATCTTCAGTTCCTTAGCTACACGACTGTCAACACATTCAAAACGCATACTGTGAATGATTTAGTCATTTCCACGCGAAAACAAACTTATAGGTATCTGGAATATTGGGGGGTACTGTACCCCCCAGGTAAATTATTGAGGGGGTCCGGACCCCCGCGACCCCCCCTGTGGCGGAGCCCCTGTATGTCAAACTTTCGCCTGTAGGGGAGTGATCACGAGCGAAGGTGGCGCTACGCGGATTTCATATCCATGAAGCAATAACTCTACGGCACGGCTGGGATTACGGCTACGCAAAGAATCATCACTTGCCGCTCCATTGCCGCCATTACGATAACGAGCTGCGCTTTGAGCGACTCATTGCCTCGCCGAGACTAATGACTGTGACGTCACTGGAGTCAGCGCCAGTGACGTAGATGGCGGCTGGGCGGTCCATTACGGCCTATGGTACAGTAGATCAACGGTAACTGGTCGGCGGTACGTGCTCCCAGCGCGATCAGCACCGGCAGGCACCGGCGGAGGACCCGGCGGATCGTCAGCGGCGGGTTTGTCATAGAATGTTTCCAGCGTCAGCTCTTAGCGCTGCAGAATTAGTTTTATCAGCTGGGAATCGGATCGGCACCGGGCGATGATATCAGAAGCGAGATTCAGGGAGTTTTCTGGGATTTTGAAAGCCTTTGAAGTATGACCCCTCCACAGCGTCGTTGTACAAGTATAGGGCCTTGGCAGCGTTCAGTGTTGCCTTTTTGGCTCCACCAGTGAGTAATGAGTATAGACTACAGATGTCAATCGTATTCAATTTTCGCTAGGTAATGTTGGATACTTTGAGCTCTAAGATGGCATCGCGTATGACCCTAGAATTATTAAACTAGCGTATAGGGCTATAAGCCTACGGGCTTTTAGGGAAATGTCGTCAAGCAGTTGGCACCCACTTAGCCAGGGGTACTGGCTGGTAGACAGATCAACTTCGGAGGGCCACCATTAGAAACTTGGGCCAATTCGGGATGAATATCTTTGGATTGGGGCCTCAGATTCCTGTTTCTACTTGCTACACTAAAAGCTCCAATTTGTTTTTGAAAAAGAATTCCGGATTATAGGTATGTACTTTGGAATTGACAAAATGTTTTTTTTTTCATAATCAGTTTGGCAGGTTCTCCAAACTTTAGTGAAATTAAACTCATGCGATTAGAACTTGAATTGTTGAAGACTAGCACCCAGGGCGGTTCGGCGGCAGCAGTGGGTGACATTGAGCTGATCCTGACGGATACCAGAGCTGATCGCGATATGGATAGCAGAGCCGCCAGTCACCGTTATAATTCCAAGAAAAATACAGCGGCACCAGCGCCAGTCCGTTCACTCTCACCCGACCCGCCTTTCGCTGCCGACAAAAACACAGCAGCTGGATCGGTCACGGCACGTGCCCTGCACGTCTGGCCGGCCGTGGCACGTGATGCTGACCTCGCCCGGTCACCATAAGGGCGGCGCGCGGCGCGGCGCGGCGGCAGACGGAGCCGACCATGGCCCCGGGGACGGCGCACTGTCTGCTGCTGCTGGGTCTGACGGTCACCGCCAGCGGCACGGTGAGTTCCAATAGCTGACCCCACCCTCCACCCAGCTGGACGCCGGAGACCTATCATGACTTGAGCTGACCTCAGGAACGTAAGGAGGGGTCACCAGTGCAATTACCTATTCAGTGTTTCATGTTTACCCAGTAACCCGGTGTTTGAGAGTGTTTAGTATGACGCCTTCGTCCAAAAGAGGCACATGAAACTTTTCTCCCATTAACTCACAATGGAGAGGTCTCAAAATTGACCTGACCTTAGGTCACCGATTTCAAAATATCCTCGCCTAGCCAGTGGACGGTAATATTTAGGTCGGCCAGTGTGTTACGAGTCAGTCAGTGACGGGTCAGTCTGTTACGAGTCAGTGGGTGACGGCTCAGTGTGTCGGGTGCCGGCCAGTGTGTGACGGGTCAGTAAGAGACGGGTCAGTGTGTCATAGGTCAGTGTGTGACGGGTCAGTGGGTGACGGCTCAGTGGGTGACGGCTCAGTGACGGGCCGGCCCTGTCCGCCAGGTGGGCTACCAGCTGCTACCGGCTGGTACCGTCCAGTACCGGCACCCGGCTGGTCTGCCCGCTGCCGGTGGCTGGTACCGCCTGCCGCCACCGGCCGACACCCGCCGCCACTGGGACGACGCCGCGCCGTGGCGCACGGCGACCGGGTACACGGCGACGCTCTCACTGGACCGAGCGCCGGCCTTCTCACCTCTCTCACTGGACCGAGCGCCGCCGTTCTCACCTCTCTCACCACTGAGCCGAGCGCCGGCGCTCTCACCTCTCTCACTGAACCGAGCGCCGGCGCTCTCACCTCTCTCCCTGAGCCGACCGCCGGCGCTCTCACCGTTCTCACCTCTGAGCCTGGGGCCGCGGCCGGCGGCTCGGGCGGGCCCGGGACGCTCGGCAGCCCCCCTGCCGGCGGATGTCCGGGTCTCCAGCGGCGCCATCTACGTGCACCCGGCCGGCCCGGCCCAAACCCGGGGCAGGTTCCGCGGGGGTCAGCCCAGCGCTGCAGGCCCCGCCGGAGACCGATTCAGCGGCACCATGGCTCAGCTGACCTGACGAGCCAGGGCGGTTTGTTTGACCCAATAATATGTTACATAAGCGGAGGATTTGTAAGATATTGATAAAACCTCTGTTTCGGTTATCTGACAATGTATTCACGCATCTTGCATAAGTGTATCACACGTTACCTTTATTACATTACGAGAGTAAACATTTGATATAAGCTTCCCTTTTGCAATTTTGATTTATAGTCAATTCAAGCATAAAGGTAACCCAGCATAAATCTTCAGTGGTCGCTGAACACTGCTTGGTAAGATGAAGCATTCACAACAAAGCGTGTTTGACCGCTCGACTTGCGGTAGAGTGGTGGAATGGTCCTCAGCCTGCCCCCCCCCCTATACGCAATAGCACACCTTCGTGCACCCCCCCCCCCCCAGCAGCCCGAGAGACGCCGCCAAACCCTCCTTTGAACCGAGGGCAGGCATTTGAGCCTTATGAGTCTTGTGAGCCTCCGAGCTGACGGCATACCAGTCGCGTGAAGGGCGTGAAGTACCCGTATAGTTACGCTGCGGACTGTGGCAGCGGGCTCCTGCCTACTCTAACAGTTCGATTCCACCGGCCGTTCTTTGCCGACCGCGCTGAGCCACTGCTGCTCCCTGTCATACACCTGGGGGGTTGTCTTTGACAAGCTCGGCTGGCCCCAGCTCGGCCTTTACCGCCCAGTGCTGCACATATATTTCTGTTTAGACGCCCTGATCCGCCTCTTCTGCTGTATGGTGGCATTGTCCTTTCCCAATGGCCGTCTGGATATCGGGTGAATCCTGCTGCATCTCCCGAATATAATCGGTATTCGACGCTTGACGTGGGTGACAGGTGACTAGGGGAGATATTGACCTTGGCGTCTCTCCATCTGATCTGTCGGTTGCTGGCCTTCCTTGCATTGCTCTTCCTCGTTTCTGCTTTAATTTAACCCTCGCACGTATAGGGGGGGGGGGTCGAACGGACCCCCCGAATGGTTTTTCGCGAATAACTCGCGTAAAAAGCGGCCGATCGCGACGAAACTTTCAGTACCCTCGCGTTAATCAATTTTACGCCTACCCTGAAAATTTAATGACCCTGACCCCAATGACCTTTGACCTGTGACCTACTTTTCGAGACCATGTTTGGCCGGAATCGCGATTCGGCGTATGTCGGCCCGCATTAGCCGCGCGTTTGCAGTCTTTTCGTGGTTTCAAGCGTTCATACATGTGATATGATGTTACCCCCATGCATTGGGGTGGGTGTCAAGGTCACCTGAAGGTCAGGTCAGGTCATTGACCTTTGGTGACCTCGGTTCACTTTTTCGAGTTTTACATGTTTCTAGGCCAGTTTTTGGAGCTGAATTCGAATTTAGCAACCATATGAACGTTAACGAAGTAGTTTTGGTACCTTCGTAACATGTTACGAAGCTGCCAGAGGCGGTTGACACCTACTAGGAATACCCGGCAGGACCCCTACTGGTTGACCTGACCTGACCTGACCCGACCTGGACTAGATGCATAAATACATCATCTGTGATCAAAACTAACATGATATTCGTAATCAGCGCCCCGAAAAAAACCCATAGCAGCCACACTTTACGACGTTCTAACAGGTCCCGATTTTCCCGACTTTTGGGTCATTGACCTGACCTGCAAGGTCAACCAATGACCTAGGACCTTAAAATTAGGTATCATCGGCTTCCTCTCGTCACGGGCAACACGCTCGTTTTTTCCGCGAAGCTCTAGCTCGATCAGGGGCGAAACGGCAAGGGGGACCAACGGACTCCCCCCCACCCCTTTTACGTTCGAGGTTGGAAAAACACCAATACGGGCGAGGGTTAACCCTCGCATGTGTGCGGCGTTTTCCAGCTTCTAATGTGTAGGGGGGGGGGTCGGTTGGACCCCCCCCCCTTGCCGTTTGGCCCCTGATCGAGCTAGAGCTTCGCGGAAAAAACGAGCGTGTTGCCCGTGACGAGAGGAAGCCGATGATACCCAATTTTAAGGTCCTAGGTCATTGGGTGGTCAGGTCAATGACCCAAAGTCGGGAAAATCGGGACCTGTTAGAAAGTCGTAAAGTGTGGCTTCTAAGGGGTTTTTTCGGGGTGCTGATCACGAATATCGTGTTAGTTTTGACCACAGATGATGTCTTTGAGCATTTAGACTAGGTCGGGTCAGGTCAGGTCAGGTCAACCAGTAGGCATCGTGACGGGTATTCGTAGTACGTGTCAACCGCTTCTGACAGCTTCGTTACATGTTACGAAGGCACCAAAACTACTTCGTAAATGTTCAAATGGTTGCTAAATTCGAATTCAGCTCCAAAAACTAGCCTAGAAACATGTACAGCTCGAAAAAGTGAACCGAGGTCACCCGAGGTCACCAAAGGTCAATGACCTGACCTGACCTTCAGGTGACCTTGACACCCACCCTAATGCATGGAAGCAACATCAAATCACATGTTTGAACGTTTGAAACCACGAAAAGCTTGCAAACGCGCGGCTAATGCGAGCCGACATACGCAGAATCGCGATTCTGGCCAAACATGGTCTCGGAAAAGAGGTCACAGGTCAAAGGTCATTTGGGTCAGGGTCATGAAATTTTTTTAGGGTAGGTGTAAAATTGATCAATGTGAGGGTACTGAAAGTTTCGTTGCGATCGGCCGCTTTTTACGCGAGTTATTCGCGAAAAACCATGGGGGGGGGGTCCATCCGACCCCCCCCCCCTACACATGCGAGGGTTAACCTTCAGGCATGCTGTCTCTTCGCTGGCGCTCTATGGGATGTAAATACCGGTGTCCACGCAGACCATTCACCGAGGCCAGTGCCACTGGCAGACAGTAGTCGTGAGCTGCTGGTGCCACGCGCTAACTATTCGTGAAGTGCGAAGGTAACTAGTCGCGTGTTCCGAGCGAAATGTGCATTTTTGCGTTTTACTAAGAATGTTGCTATTCTACATGGGAGACCATTTCAGATCTAACCTAACTATCGTGCCCCATATTTTCAGACATATGTAGGTACGCATGTAAAACTCTATCTTGGATTGGTGGCCTAAAGCCCATATGTCCACTCTACCAAGGGGCACGCACCCTAACAAATTTACAGCGAACGTTGGAAATTATGTCATTTGTCAGTTTATTAAACACAGAGCCTTCACATTAATTAATGTGAACACAGTTTTCAACATTCAACATAGAAACGTCGGGCTATTAAAGGGTCTCGCACACTCGCTCTGTTGTGAGCTTCCTTGCCGCAGCGCGGAAGTAATTATGTTTACACGGTATCCTATTTACAATGGGTCGCGAACATTGACGTCAACACATGTAATATACATTGAGCATTACAAAATCCGTTTGAAGTTCACTTCCCTAGTTACGTAGAAGCGACGCAGCAATTCGTTCCACACACACGCACAATGTCGTTACCATCCGTGCCTCGAGCCCCCACATCTCTTTGTACAGCGGCAGGACGCCACCACACGGCCTCAGCGGCAGGACGCCGCCACACGGCCCTCCACACCAGCGGCAGGACGCCACCACACGGCCCTTCACACCAGCAGCCGGAGGGATGCTACTGTAGCCGGAGGGTGGCTACTGTAGCCGGAGGGCGGCTACTATAGCCGGAGGGTGGCTACTGTAGCCGGAAGGTGGCTATTGTAGCCGGCGGGCCGTCATTAAAAGACTGCCAGTCGAGGACCCTTGTAGGTCCTCCCAGTTGTAAGCCGAACTGACGAGAGCAGAGCGACTGTAAACACGGCGCGCCGAGGGAAGTGGTCGCGAAATCAGGGCACGACTTTCGACGGAAAACTGACTGTACATGCTTCTGTCAACAGTCAACACTGCGAGAGGTTTCCCTGACTTCTTATTAAAAAAAAAAATACTGGAACGTTCAACTAAACCAGTCAAACTATCGAAATGAGCTGACAGTAGCAGTATCACAACGGCCCCATACGAAGAAAAGCATTACCTATAGACAGTAAAGGAAAATACTTAAATCAAGAAGTCACCCAACAAAGTGCTCAGTACCAACCGAAAGGAAATTAATTTCCGCGATCAATACTGCATGTGCCGAGCTCCGCCATTGTGCTCGCCTTTGACAGTCCCATTAAAACTTTGTGCCTGCCACCTGTCATGTGGCAGGCACAGAGGCGCCCGGATCGACTCACTGTGACGTCACGTAATCTCAATGACGTCATCAGGGCGGATGGCGTGTGCTGATTGGTTCCAGTGTGTCTTCACCGACCATTGATCGTTAAGCCGTCCTGACCTCCGGTGAAATGAGCCTCACAGAGGTCAAGCTGCTTACCCGAGCATAATAAAAAACGGAACTTCAGACCGTGACATAACATCCCACTCATTTCTATTTAAACATAACCCCGTGTGTTGAAGATATCTAATGCTTCGAAAAGTCCCTGTCATTATCGCCCTTTCTACAGTTGAAAACGGTCTACATGCCTCGATTTTTTTTTTTGTCACTAAATACAGTGCCAACGTGCCTCTGTATCGTTTCCAACTGCCTACGCCCTGTTTGCGCAGGTTTTTGACCGAGTACACACGGAAGGTTCCGGTTCAACCCTACACTCGATGGGCGTGTAATTTGACCGATATAACTCAGAAGGTCCTCCCTCGATCTTTACACCTGATTCGAGCTGCACTTGACATGAATTTACACAAAAAGTCTTGATTCTATCCCCACGCCTGGTTCGCGTCGTATTTGACCCAGGATAACTCCCGTTACACCCGTTTGGCGTCGTATTTGACCGAGGATAACTCCCGTTACACCCATTTGGCGTCGTATTTGACCGAGGATAACTCCCGTTACACCCGATTGGCGTCGTATTTGACCGACGATAACTCCCGCTACACCCGTTTGGCGTCGTATTTGACCGCGGATACCTCCCGTTACACTCGGTTGGCGTCGTATTTGACCGAAATTAACTCCCCTTACACTCGGTTGGCGTCGTATTTGACCGAGGATAACTCCCGCTACACCCGGTTGGCGTCGTATTTGACCGAGTTGACGCAGGAGGTCCGGGTGCCATTGACGCGCTGCATGTGCAGGCACTCGACGGTGTACCGCGAGGCCTCGCGCCGCCGCCTGCGCGCGGCGCCGCAGCAGCGCAGCACCAGGTTCTCGCGGAACTTATCGTTCATGGTGAAGTAGATGATGGGGTTCATGCAGCAGTGTGACATGGCCACAACGTGCACTGCCCAGTAGAGCTCCTTCACGTGGGACCAGCTGAAGATGGCCGGGTGATTGTGGGCGGCCAGCTCGAACACGTGGTACGGCAGCCAGGCCAGCGTGTAGGCGGCCACACAGACCACCATCATCACCACCACCTGAGGGAAACGGGGAGAGGTCACCAACAGCACACAGTGTAGGCGGCCACACAGACCACCATCATCACCACCACCTGGTGGAGGACAGGGGGAGAGGTCACCAACAGCACCAGGGAGGGGTCACCAACAACACCAGCGTAGGCGGCCACACAGACCACCATCATCACCACCACCTGAGGGAGGGAAACGGGGGGAGGTGTTCCAACACACCAGCGTGTAGGCGGCCACACAGACCACCATCATCACCACCACCTGAGGGAGGGACAGGGGTCACCAACAGCACCAACAGAGGTCACCAACAACACCAGTGTATGCGGCCACACATCATCACCACCACCTGGTGGAGGACAGGGGGAGAGGTCACCAACAGCAACAGACAGAGGTCACCAACAACACCAGAGAGAGAAGAGAGAGAGAGAGAGAGAGAGGATAGAGAGAGAGAGAGAGAGAGAGAGAGAGAGAGGGAGAAGAGAGAGAGAGGGAGAGGGAGAGGGGAGAGGGAGAGGAGAGGAG